>NC_061109.1:23307316-23457982 GCF_015104395.2 Macrobrachium nipponense | reverse complement strand
GACCAGGACAGGTTCCTCATACGTGAATGGACATAACCTTTTCTATAATAAGTAGATCTAGGTACTACTAACTCTGTGTCGCGTATTTCCTATCATGTTTTTGGGTTGCTTCGGTATTAAAAAGAATTTACCCCTAATTTTTTTTTTTGGGGGGGGTCAACTGTAATTAACCTCAGGAGCTAGGCTAGTGCTAAACACTGTGAAATACATTTGACGCCCCTATCCCTAGTGGCTGTCATATTTGCGGGACTGTGCCTTGCAGTCCGAGCAGAGTTAGTAGCTAATGCCTAGAATTACCCTATACCTAGGCCTAGGTAATGCCAGGTCCTGACCAAACCAGATCTTGCCTACCCAACCTAACTTAGGGTGACATGCCCTGACCTAGCCACCCCACAAAAGGCAGTAACCTGTCCTGGTGACCAACTGGCAGGAATCAGGCCGCGCAAATACCTAGTAGTTAGCCTAGGTACCTACAGTACTACCTAGAGAACTCTAGGTAGGTACTACTAGTAGTAGCCAAGGTAGTAGGCTACTAGCTAGCTAGGTATAAGGTAAATTTCTGGGCTCAGCCGTGTCGCTCCATTTACCCTGCTTAGATCTACCTTAACTTTATTTCAGCACTGGTTACAATACCAGTATACAGATAGGCCTGTCAGGCTAGCCTAGGATGGCTAAGAAAAGCAAACTAGGCTAGGTATACTAGATATTAGCCTAGCAACCTAATACCCACTAGGTATACCTAGTACCTATTTTGTAGTACTTGAAAACTACCAGAACTTAGCCTTTAGTAAGTTGTTGTTAGAACATACCTGAAATTTTTTTGCAATAGCGGGAGTTAACGACTCCAAAAACGTCATCGTGCCCTGGCAACCTACCACTAGTCCAGAAGACATAGTCACATAAGTAGTAGTAGTAGGTGTGATATTCCTTTGAAACGGCTCCCTTGCTTCTTTTATTCTTCCTTTGTGTTTGTTTGAGCTTCTTCTCTCTGAAATATCACATTTCTTTAATAAAATCTTTCCTATTCTCCACTTCCTCCCTATGTAGATCTACCAATAAGAGTATATTTGCTACCAATTCTTCTTTATTTTCTTGATATGGTTGCTGCATAAAAATATATCTATTTCTATTCTCATTGTATGCTGGACGGTAAAGTAAAAAATGTTCTAAATTTTCATTTTGTTCCTCACAACATAAACATTTTGTATCTTCTCCTTTTAGCCTATTTCTATCATTTAATCCTAGTATACTTAGTCTGGCCCTACTGATCAGCATTCTTTTTCAGTGTTGTCATACCAGATTTCTTCTCTTATGTTTTCTTTTTCTGTAGATTCTTAACATTGACTTTTCATTCATTTCTTTCTGCCATGCATTTCTGTCCCAATTGTTTATTATTTCTCTTAACTGTTTGTCTTTAACTGATTCAATTTTACTTAAGTTTATGTTTAGTTCTTTCATATATTCTTTTACTTGCATTATCCAGGTTTTTTTTTTCCATACTGATCCATGGTTATCTCATATAGGAGCCTATTTCCACCACTCTTCAGTGTATGTTTCAGGTAGAATAGTTATTCTTGATATCTCTTGAGTGGCAGTAAGAGGCCCGTATTTCAGATCTTAACGCTCAACTTGCTGTGTAACTTGGCGCTTTCAAAATTGTTCTATATACTTGATTGTTTATCTTCTGAAATTAATTTATAGTTTTCTTGTCAAGTTTCATGACTTTCATGGCATACATGAATGATGGCATCGCTAATCCTTTCCAGTACAATTTTCCTATTTTTACTCTACTACAGCTTTTATTGATGACTGCATTAGCCATATTTGCCATCTGCTTTGCTTTGATTTGGGCCCTTTTTGTCTGTTCTCTGAAGCAGTCTTTCATTTGATTGTCACTCCTAGGTATTTAATCTGCTTAACTATTTTTATTCCCTCTATGTGCTCCATATTTTCCACATCATAGATACTATACCAGCCGTTGTATATAAGTATATTACTCTTGTCCTTGTTTATGTTTAGGCCACATTCACTCGCTATATCCATAAGGGTTTTTATTGCTTTTGTTATTTCTTCTAGTGTGTGTCCTAGTATTAATCCATCATCTGCATATAATAGTGCCACTATCCTTATTACTTCATTTCTAAAACCTTCTTTTGTATTTTCTAATTTTTCTATTATCAGGTACGTTATTAGTAGAAAGAATATGGTTGAGCCATTGCATCCCTGTCTTATTCCATTAGTTACATTTAGTTCTTTTTGTTCTAAATTGTTAAGGCATAGGCTTGTTACATCATTTGTATATATCTTTGCAACTGCATTTATTACTTCTGCATGGAGCCTATATTTCATAATGACCTCAATGAGCTTTTTTCTATTATCTGAGTCAAATGCTTTTTGGAAGTCTATTGATACAACAAATAATGGGTCCTTTCTTCTGTACGTTTCTTGCATGCAGTATTGTAAAATATATAAATTATCGATTCCCCTCCTTTGTGCGGTAAAGCCTGATTGCAGTTCATTCATTTTTCCTATATTTCTAATATGCTTTTCTATTTTGGTTTTCAGGATCCCCATGAAAATTTTATATGATGCATTTGTTAGAGCAATTGGCATTAGATCTTTGACTGTGGGGTTTTGTTTCTTGGGCGTAGGTGTTGTTTTTTTACTTAAATCAGCTTCTCTGTGTTTTCCGGCCCTTCAGTATGCTGTTTAAACATTCTGTCAATTCCTTTTGAAGGTTGGTACTTTGTAAAAGTAGTTCGAACAGAACTGGCTTCATTCCGTCTGACCCTGGTGCTTTATTTGCCTTGATTTTCTCAAGTTGATTTTTTACATCTTCTGTTATGTTGAGTTCTTCCATGTATTTAATTTCTTCCTCTGTTAGGTCATACACTCCATGCATGTGTTCTCTTAAAGATATATGGTACTTCATCTGCTGTCCTAATCTTGTCACTATTTCTTCCATGTCATGTTTGTACTGTTCTTTCTTGCTTTCATTCCATATCTCTCCTATTTTGTTTTCTTTTTGGTATATTGTTTCCCAGAATTTTACCAGCTCTTTCCCTGGGGTTGTGTCCTTCATCTCATGCTTATTTTCGTCATATATCCTTATCCATTCTTTTTCTGATGTGGTCTTTCCTCACAGCATGTCTATATATTCCCAGATTTTCTTGGCTGTTTATATCTTTCATTATCTCATTTCTCACCTTTTCTTCATATTCTTCATATGCTTTCTTTATTATTATCTGTACTTTTTGTTTTTGTTTATGATATGCTTCTTCAAAGTATCTTTTCTATTCTTGTGGCTTTCCTAATTTGTTAAACATATATCCTTCTTTGGCTTATTTCTTTCTTTATTTCTTTGGTGACCCATACTGGTTCTATTTCTTCTTATTTTCCTTTCTTTAACCTTCTTTTGATTATCTTCTTTAGGTTCTTTGCATTTGCTTCACTCATTGTTTCTTCCAACTGGGTTAGATCTCCTTCTCTGTCTTGTTGGCTTACTTTGCAACCTATATATTCAAGATATTTCCTGGTGGACTCTTCTGTAATTTTCAAATATTTGATTTCTTTTGTTTCATTTCTGAATGTTTTCCTTACTTTAGTGTTCATTCTGAATTAAATCTTTAAGAGGTAATGGTCTGATAGGTCATATTCATACTTTCCCTCATGTATCTCCATACATTTATAGATTTCATACATATTTTGTCTGACTAGGGCAAAGTCTATAGTGCTGTTCTGATCTCCTTTACTCCGGGTTATCTCTCCTTTGCAGCTGGGATCTCCATTTAATAGCTTTAGGTCGTATTTTTTCATTAGGTCCATAACGTATTTTCCATTTTGGTCAAGTTCTTGTGTCCCTATGATTCCTAAATGCCCATTGAAATCCCCAAGGACAATCACAGGCAGTCTGTGGCCTTCTCTAATGCTACATGGCGCTCATTATTTGTTTCTTTCTTTCTTTATCACTGGTTGATATGTAGACTAGGATTAGGTTAAATATTGCTGCTTTATAATTGCCCTCTACTATTAGAATGTCTGTGTTCTGACTTTCCTTTTTCAATCTGGATCTCTCATTTGGATCTATACATTATTAGTAAACCTCCTCCTTTGGTGTCGTCTTCATCTCTCATACTTGTTGGGAATAGTAATTTTTGCTGTTTAAGGCGTGTTTCTGTGATGCACATACTTGTGTTTTCTTTTGTTAAGTCCACAAGCTCAATTAGTTTTGCTTTTGTCGGCCCTTGGGTGTTTATGAGCTTTATTTCGAGATATCTTGATGTATCTTCTGTTTTGCTCACTATCTTTTCATTTTCTCTATTTACAAAAGTGCTTCTACCATCTGTTAGTGGGGAGTTACCTATGCAATAGCTCCCTGTAGACTTCTCTTTCATTTTGCCAACCACTGTGTTTTAGTCCGAAGTCTTTGTTTTTTTTAATGATATTTCTGTGATTTGTTCAATCTCTCTTAAATTTAGTTTCAAATCGTTCATTCATTCTTGAATATGTACAATCTTAAGCCTTATTTTGTTTTAATCTTGCTCATGGTATTTTTTGATGGCAGATTATTTTTCAAATCGGATTCTTTTATTTGAGTTCTCAGTGTACCTAGTACTTTAATGGTGTCCTCAATATTCACGTACTGGTATCTGCTTTTGCAAATTTCACTTCTTGTTTGTTGACCTCCATTAGGTTTGTGGCATACAATGTACGTTGACACTGTCAAGGTAAAGAGAGGCATTGCCACTGATCCTTTCCCGCTCTGCTTCTTCTCTTTGTGCTTTGTGAATAACTTATACTTACGGAATTTACCGTGCTGTTACCAATTAGCCTTTTTTTCAGATATATGAGCTCTTGTTCATCAAGACTACTTTGAAACAATTTCGGGACCTGATAACCATTATATGATCTATTTGTTTTTCTTACCGACAGTGTACTATTGCATACTTTCTGCTTCATCTTTTAATGTACCATTTATTACATATATTTATTAAGTTGTTTATTTTTTTTAAAGGCATAACATCAATACATTATCTACATAGAACAGCGAGACAGGTAGGTCTTAGAACCTAAGTTTTAAATCTTATGTTAATTTCCTTCATAGGGATAGTGTGTTTCTATCCATTCAAAACTTTATTTCCATTTCATACGTAGTACTATTCTGTACATCACCATAGAGAAAACAAACAAGAAGCGACATGAGATTGGATAGGTTGTTTTGTCCCAGACTCCCAGCGTGCCCAACAGTGTCATCTGTGAACAACTGCGGTCGTTCTCTAAGACAATATGGGCGTCAACCCACATGTTCAATATTGTGCAGTGATAGATTGTCAGAATTCCCGACAGAAACCCAGAGCTGGCATTTTTTAGTTTCCCAAACCCCGGAAACAAGGTTGGAGAAGAGGCAAAGAAAGCAGTAGACAGGTAAATTCACATTGCGCACACTGAAAATACTATGCAATTTCTTTAGTTCTATCACAGTAAAAGGTCAGAATTTTCAACTTGTGAAAGTGATTTGAATACTCTCTTGATCGAAATTTTTAGTAAAAACACACTTGGTGATCATTCAGATCAGACGTACAATTATTGATGAGGGTTTTAAAAGAGATCTTGAAAACACTTTGGAAACGTTCTCTGGTTCTTGGTCTCATGTTAATGATGTCTCTAATCCTTCACAAAATGTTGTAATTTTTAATGAAAATGCTTTGTATTATGTGTCAGGATATGTTGTAAATAAGTATTTGGATTCTCATAAGTGCCAATCATGTGCTGAACTTACGAAGACACTAATAGCTGTTAAGAAACCTTGTGCAACATTTATGAAATTCAAGTCTTTTTATGAGTCATTAGGTACAAGTAGTCATGGTCTTGCCTTTCCCTCTATTAAACTTTACAATTACATTCAGCTTTGTGAAGAAGTTTTTATGACTTCATTTTTAATGTGATGCACGTTACAAATTATGTTATAGGTTGATGTATAAAATTTTATCAAAAGTAGATATACTTCGTTCCTGGATTCTATCTGCTAAAATGAAATATTACCCATGCTGCTACTCTTCCAAAAAACTAAATTTTCCTAAATAAGTTTGTTGCAAATTTATGCTAGCACTGAGTTTACTTTACAATATTTGCTATTTTTGTGGTTTTCCTAATTTCCCTGTTTTGTGCCATGTACATGTTCTTTTTGTTATCTGTTATCTGTTACTATTTGTGGATACCTTATACTTTCTATTGTTCTTGTTCCATCTATTTTCTTGGTGTTATATTAGATTAAAGAATACTGCTTCTATCGTTATTTCTAAGCTTCACCTCTTACATATCTCTATTAACTTTCTATCTTTTATTTTTTATGCCCTTTGCTATTGCCAGTTTGTTCCCTGTGAAAAACAGTGACCCAATTCTTGAAGTTTCATCCCTCGCTCATCCAATTCTTTATCATTTTATTCATTACCAGGTTGCATAGTGTTGTGGGCAGTGTGTGCCTTTGGTCGATTGCACTTTTATATCACATTCTTTTTCATCTTCCAGTCTATCTTATTTATAGGTATCTAATTTGTCTGCTGTATTCCTTCCTTGGTTTCAGTCACATTCAGACGTCTTCCACATGTTTTATTCTGCCACTAACTCATCTGCTTCAGAAATAAAATGTCTTCCTGGAGTCTATCGGCATTCTTGTCAAACTTTGATGTATCTTTCCACGCTGTATTCCAGTTTTTATTTTTTTAAATCATCCTCTACTCCTTCCTTCTGAAATCCCTGTTTTGTTTTCTGTAGCTTAGTCATTCATCCTGGCGTGTTGCTCAATTTCTTCCTTTAATAATACCATAAGTATTAAGTAAAATAAAATGCTGCTATTGGTGTTAGTCAACTTACAGGTATCCCCTACTTTACCAATTTCTCTTTATATACATTTGTAAATTTGATTATACATTTATGCCTAGTATAATTCCCTTTCTATTAGAAACCAATTTTCTTGTTTCCTGAGTTTCGCTCTCATTGCTTTTTTGTCGTTTCTGCAACATGGCCATGGCCCCTGTTCACCTTTCATATCCTCTACATGATATCTAAATTTCCTACTCCTCTTATCCTATTTAATTGTTACCGCTTCCATGGCTGTTTCCAGTATCTCATACTTTCCTCAGTCTCCTTTTACAAACTTCACTCTTTGCAATTTCCTAATGAATGCCTGGATGTCCTTCAACTCTGTTTCCTCGTCAGCTATTACAGGACCACAACTAATTGTATAATCTACCCTCCAGTTTTTACATCTATCTTCAATTCTTTAATCCTCTTCATCATCACCTCATGAAATTCATGATACTTCATTTGAATTCTTTACACTGCTCAGTTCTGCACTCCTCATTCCCTCACCTTGGACAAACTTTTGCCAAACCAATGCAGTCCCTCCATGTCAAATGTTTAAGATGGTCGAAAAAAAGTTCTCCGTAACTTATTGCATTAGAGACAAGTCCACTGATCACAATTACCTCATTACACACAGACTGCATTATCAAGTTACTTAGCACATCTTACTGCAGTTTCACCGTCTTTATCTTGAAACATGAGATGATGTTACTAGCACTACCTCAATTCCCTTGTATAAATCTATCTCTGTTTTGTTCCTTTTGTCTTGATCCTGTGTAAGTTAGTTTACTTTCCTCTGGTCCTTGTTGATTCTAACTCCTCCAATTGACCTGTCAATGACACATTGCTATCTTGTTCTTGTATATTCAGGTTTTCTTCATCTTTTTCAACTACCATAATTTAAAGTAGTACATTTTCATTTGAAATACTCTTTCTTCCCTTTTTCATTGTCGTTTTACTCTAGTTTGCCAGGCCTAACAATACTTACAACCACCACTCTATATAGTCGTGCCACATGGTGAAATACAACTTTTAAATCGGAACCTACCTTCAGTACTTAAAAGCTTGCCCTTATCAATTTCTCTCTCAAAGGGCCTGCTCCATTCTGGGTCGTTAGGCTAGTGTAGCCTCATTGATATTGCATTATAGTAGCTTTATACAGTTGTGGAGGAATGATGTAGTGGTTGCATTTGATAACGTTCTCAAGGGTCGCTTGTGTGTGTGTGTGAGAGAGAGTGAGAGAGAGAGAGAGAGGAGAGAGAATGGGTAGTTGCTGAGTGAACTAGGTACTTGTTAAGTGGCTTGGTTACCGAGCATTCGAGTCAGACAGTGAAGGCAGTCAGAGTTAGGAGAAGTCAGCCAAAGAAGGTATTTGGAGTGAGAAGTGGTCAGTCAGTAGAGTCCTGTGTGTTTTTCACATAAGTTTGGTTTTGAGTAATTGAGTTCGTTGTGCTTAAACTCCTAGATGCCTGGTGGGGTTGCTTTCTCACTGGTCCTTGGGGCCCAGCTGCTGATCCAACTAAATTAGTCAGAACTTTTCCTTCTTTCTGCAATTTTTTCATTCTTACTACATCCTTCTCCTTCACATAATATTTTTACTAGCATTTCGGATTATGTGGAATTTTCCACTTTTGTTAGATTTTACTGCTTAGGTGAGTCTGAGAAGGAATTGTGTTTTGGAAGGGGTTTGCATTCGAAGCTAATTGTGGGAGTTGTGGTGGTTGAGTCGCCACTTGATATGGTTTGGACCCAAGAGGTAGTGATGGGACCCTCCCATTGCTACCTTGAGGGCGGAACCATCTCCAAACATCAGCCCATCGGAATCCAGGGGGCACTGATGTTTTGGATGGGACTCTTGGCTTTTGTCCGGAAGCCCACCAATACGTTTAGAGTGGGGAGTCGGTCCTCATTAGTGGGGGCAGAACTCCCAGCAGGCGGATAGGTTTATACCTGGGCCACTGCAAGCGTATTGGTGCTATCCCGTAAGGGTAGGGTATGGGGTGGACCATTGAGATTCGACTCTCACTTGTGCCATTGGTGGAGAATTTGAATACCTGACTGACCCACGATACCTTCTTGATGTAACCAAGCAGTCTACAAGTATATTGAAATTTTGGATATTGACCAATGTTTGCCCTCCCCTGGAGCTGACAACTTAACGGCACTGGCGACAACTTCAGGCATGGACACGGATATAAGCTCGGCTATCACACAGAACCATGCACCATAACACCAGGGTGCTATTAAAACTGGTGGATTTGACGTGAATAATAGAGTGCTTCATTGGACTAATGTAAGCCTCTCGTTGGACTATGAGTGCTTGCATAGTGTCGCAAAAGTTTGGTAAGGTGGAGAGGATTAAAATGCTTCTAGAAAAAGACAAGCAGTCTTTTTCTGCATACATTAGATTTTCCTCTCCCCAAGAAGCTAGTAAGGCACAACTGAAATTAAATGGCCACATTCTAAATGACTCTGTTTTAAGCACCAAGGTGTTTTCAGTGAGGAATTTGAACGACAAGCCATTCAATTTTGTTCCTAAGGACGAAGAATGTGGACCAGCAACATATACCAGGACGCTTCCTCCCCCTATATGGCATGTTGCCAGTTACAAGGAGGGAAGGGAAAATTTCATTAAAGCTGCTGAATGTATTGAGGACAAAGTAGGTTCTATTCCTATTGGTCATCTGAAACGATATGGAAAGAACTTACTCATAAGCTGCTGAATGTATTAAGAACAAAGTAGGTTCTATTCCTATTGGTAATCTAAAACGATATGGAAAGAACTTACTCATAAAAGCAGGCAATGAGACGCAAGCTATTTTACTATCAAAGTTTAAACTCCAAAAAAGTGGAAATATTGAGGCTATCACATCGCACAGATTCTTTAACACGCTGAAAGGGGAAGTTTATTCCAGAGACTTGCATGTTGTTAATGAGGAGATTCTCTTAAGGTGCCCACCTTGTGTATCTCATGAAAAAAAATTGGGAGGGGATGCAGCTACACTTTTAACCTTCTCCTCCAATTACTTGCCTGATACCATCAATGTTGGCCATGAGAGGATGCAAGTCAAAAAATATAAAAGAAACCCTAAACAATGTTGCAAATGTTTTGAATATGGCCACATTCAAGACTCGTGTGGAAACAATAAGAGATGTTCTGTGTGCTCTGCTGAGCATGACAATTTGGACAAGTGTGAAGCAGCCCGTTATTGTTTCGTGCAAGGGTGATCACTCTCCAAACACTAGGACTTGCCTCAGATACAGGTTTGAGCAAGAAGTGTTGGCAGTAGCTGATAATGAACATCTCAGCATCAGTGCAGCAAAGCGTGTGGTAATGGGGGCTAACAAGAGTGCAAGCTCTACCTATGCCTCTGTAATAAAGTTGATGAAGAGTTCTAGCAATGAGAGGCCACCAGTAATTGAATCTAACAGTAAGCATCGGAAACCGGTTTCTCCGTTTCTCCTTGCACTGGAAATAATAATCGGAAACTTATGTCAGCAAGTGCTTTGAAGCCCAACATTAAAAATTGTTCCTCCAAAAGCATGGACAATTTATCCTCTCAAGCTAATACTAATGTAATGGTTGCAAATTCAGCCCCTAAGCAAAGTTTGCAAACATCCGCAAATAATTTCACCAAGAAGCAACCAAAGGAGTGGTCCAAACCAGAGAGATCTAGCTCGGATCCATCATTTATCACAGTCACTAAGACACATGATAAAACTACAGTTGCGTCCACCAGGAAGCGTATAAGAAACACGTCCCCGATAATGATAGTTTTATCATAAAACTTCAAATGGGTACAGTGTTCTGGAAGAGATCTCTCCGCTAAGGAAGATAGTTCCAAAAGCAGATCCAGTTCAAAGACATGCGAGTACTCATCAGTCTTGCTGCTCGAAGACTAATAGCAGTAGTGATGCACAGAATCACAGTAAAAATCCTGAGCATCAGCCTCGAATTCAGAAATCTGTTTGTCAGCCAAGAACCCTGATCTCTAAAAAAGATGAAAAGGGATCAAGAAAACAATCTCTTATGAAGGAGAATTTTCCTCTCCACCCTAGGATCAGTACTTCCCCTCCAAAGAGTAGGAAGTAGTACATTTTACCACCTTAACATTCAAGTTTGATGTCCTACAGTGGAACTGTAAGGGTCTCAGAGCCCGGACAGAAGACTTTAAAGTTTTAATGCATGAATTCAATCCAGGGATTGTATGCCTGTAGGAGACTATGTTAGGTAACTCTCCTTATAATCCTGGACTTGATTATACTATTTTTAACTCTTCCCCTAATTGGTGATCGTGCCCATGGAGTCGCTGCAATTATTGTTAATGAATCTCTGCAGCACTCCACAATACAATTAAATACAACTCTACAAGCTGTTGCTGTCTCGGTCATATTAGACAAGAGGATAACGGTTTGTTCATTATACCTCCCACCAGACCTTTCTTTTAACATTGGAGATATTCAGTCCTTGATTAACCAACTTCCCACTCCTTTTCTCTTATTAGGATATTTTAATGCCCACAACCCCCTTTGGGGAAGTCGGTTTTTAGACAGCAAAGGGAAAATAATCGAGGACTTTATTGACACGAATGATGTTACCCTATATAATAATGGGTCAATGACCTTCCACAGCATTCATAATAATCATCTCTCTGCACTGGACCTTAGTATTTCCTCAACAAATATCCACCTTGACTTTAACTGGTCTGTTAATGAAGATTTGAATGGAAGTGATCATTACCCAATCCATCTGAAATATGTTGTAAATGCTCCATCTGAAACATTACCTAAGTGGAAGGTAGAGGATGCTGACTGGGGCAAGTTCAGTAAAGGAGTCAATCTAGATAGGGAGTTTGAGTCATTTCAATCTCACCCGGATGCCTACGACTACTTCATTGAATCCACTCTGAAGAGTGCTGAGGGCTGGATTCCCAAGACAAAAGGTAAACCTCGTAGACCTGCAGTTCCTTGGTGGAATAAGATGTGGTATTCTGAGGAAAGTCACTAGGAAGTGCTACTGACGATACAAAACTATTGGCTCCCCTCAGTCTAAATTAATCTATAATCGTGCGTCAGCCAAGCAGCAGCGCTTTTATAAGAAAGTCAAAAGAGAAAGTTGGCTTTACTATATCAGTGGAATCAATTCCAAAACTCCATTGAGTGGTGTGGTGCAGAATCAGGAAACTAAGTGGAAAATTTGTTGCGTCACCATTACCCTCATTAAAAGTCAATAACATTCTGATCACAGAGCCCACTGAAGTTGCCAATGAGCTGGGAAAACACTTTTCTCAAGTTTCCAGCCCTGACAATTATTCTCTAGAATTTCAATGAATTCGGAATGCCAAAATGACTCTGAAATTTGAATCGGGAAAATCTGAACCATACAACCACAAATTTTCCTTGAGAGAATTTTGGGAGGCACTCTCTTTACCTGAATCAACAGCTCCAGGGGGTGATTCAATTTTATATGAAATATTTAAACACCTCCCAGATGATGCAAAAAAGTATCTACTCAAGATTATAAACAAAATATGGAAAACAGGAATTTTACCCAAGGACTGGAAAATACCCATAATTGTTCCCATAAAAATGCCTAATAAAGGGATTTTGACAAAGGAAAAACCTATTTCTGGGCGGTGACCTGTGTCGCCCAGTGAAATGGTTCCTTTAGCACTCATTTCTAAGGTATAAATATTGCTATAAATACCAGAGAAAAAAGCTATATGGTAATACCAGAATAGTCCGGCTCGCTCACCTTTATTTAAGGTGTCGTTATGGTATCTGGGGTGAGTGAAACCACTACCAGAGGTCCCCCCCTGCCATTTAGTCTCTTCCTTTCTCAATATCCCTCGTCTACAGAGGAGCCGTTCCAAGCCCCCTACCACTACAACTAGCGCTTTGTTTATTCCTGTAGATAGCACCCAAGCTTGGGCCAGATAGGGTGTGGAAATAGAGGGTGGGTTTCACTGGGCGACACAGTCACCGCCCAGAAATAGATTTTTCCTTTGTCAAAATCCCTTTTCTGGGCTTAGCCTGTGTCGCTCCGTGAAATAGTAACAGAGAATTGGCCCCACCAGCTTGGAAAGTTAGTGTAGATAAATTACTGTAAGGAAATTGAAACTTGAATAACATTAAATACTATTTAATATTAGTTATTTAATCTACAAGTAAGTAATAAAATTCCTTAATACTACGAGAATTTTAATAATCCTTAATTTAAAACTTATCTACCAATTAGGGTTGTATAACCCAACAAGTAACATTAACAAATCACACACCAATAAACAGGAATTTAATTACACAATCATAGACCCAGATATACATATGTACAATCAAATTCATCATGATACATCATATGTGCAAGCCAAGGTACAATGTGCAACCCAGTAACAACCGAGCTAAGGTCAAGAATGCTAGCAAGGCAGGTAGGAGAGAGAGAGAGATATAGAGAGAGACGTAGGCTACTAAACTAAATATTACTGCTCTATGCAGTGTCAGGGGAAACTGTGTTCCCTGCTGCCACTGCTGGGAATTTAAGGGCCTCTAACAACTTTAGGTAGTGGCGTTTAAATACTGTCGGAGATTTCCAGCCTGTGTACTTTTTGAGATCGTCAAAATTCATATGTTGAAAATAATTAATTGAGGTGGCTACTGCCCTAATATCATGCGCCCGTGGAAATGATTCCGGGTTAGCTTGCTTGATAAAATATAGAATCTGTTGTCTGATTCCTCTTAGGGAGATAGTTCTGCTTAAGTAAGCTCTTAGTGAATTAACTGGACATAAGGACTGGTCCTGAGGCAGTGGGAAAATCTTCAATGGGGACCATTTATCTTGTGGATCCTCATTTTTAGCCAAAAATTGATGATCTGGTAAGAGTAATAGTAGTTCTCCTGAGGGGAGGAACTCAATATGTTCCGGTTCCCTAGAAAGGGCCGACAGTTCAGAAATTCTGGCTCCTGAGGCTAGACTTATTAGGAATAATGTTTTCCTTAGGAGCCTTATATAAGAACATGATTCGTTAACAGTGTCTGAAGCTAGCTTGAGGACATCATTCAAGAACCAGGAGACTGTTAGAGGTCTGTCTATTGGTCTAAGTCAAGCACAAGCCCTTGGAATAGATGAAAAATATGAAGCTGCTGTCAGATCAATATTGAATCCAAATTGGAAAATTTTCTTAAGTGCCGATTTGGTTGTAGTAATTGTACTTGCCGCTAATCCTTTTTCGAATAAGGTTCTGAAAAAGGTTATTGCTAGATTCGTAGTCATGGTTTGTGCATTTGAGTTCCTCAAAAAGGTGGCTAGCTTCTTTACTGCTGAATCATATCGGCGCAGGGTTGATTCTCGTTTATCTGATTCTAGAAACCGGATATTCTGAGGATCAATGTTGGCATCTTTCTGCGCCGCAAACTTCATGAAGTCCATAAAGATAGGGCTTTCTGAATTCCTGAGGAAGCGGACACAGTCCGCGTTTGTACCAGCTGCGTCAGTTTGGGATTGGGAATCCACTGGGGCCAGAGTCCTAATTCCACTAGTAGAGGGAACCAATTGCTCTTGGGCCAGTTGGGGGCCACTAGTGCAATGTGACCTTTGAAGGTCTTGAGTTTGTTCAGGACCTTCAGTAGTAGATTCACTGGAGGAAAGAGGTAAATTCTCTTCCAGATATTCCACTCTATTGCCATAGCATCCGTGGCATAAGCCAGAGGGTCCAGGTTGGGGGCCACATAACATGGTAGTTTGTGGTTCGACTCCGTGGCGAAAAGATCCACTTGAAGCCCCGGCACCTGTTGGCAGATCCATTTGAATGATTCTCCGTCTAGAGTCCATTCCGACTCCAGCGGAGTGGACCTCGACAGAGCGTCCGCCACTACATTTCTCACTCCCGCTAGGTGAGTGGCTGATAGGTGCCATTGGTTCCTGTCTGCTAGGGCAAATATGGCTATCATCACATGGTTCACATGGCTCGACTTGGAGCCTCCCCTGTTTATGCAGTGGACAACCACTGCACTGTCTAATACCAGCTTGATATGGATTTTCTTGGCTGGTAAAAGTTTTTTCAGGGTTAGAAACACTGCCATTGCCTCCAGTACATTGATATGTAGCTGGCAGAATGACATTGACCAGGTTCCCTGTACTTTCTTGTATTGTGAGTATCCGCCCCAGCCGCTCAAGGAGGCGTCCGTGTGGACTACTAGAGCCGGCGGAGGAAATTGTAAGGGTATTGTTTTCGACAGACTTTTGATCTCTGTCCAGGGGCGGAGTCTCTTGCGTAAGATCGCCGGGATGCATGAAATTTTGTCCCGGGATCTCCGGTTTGCTCTCGAACGCCAAACCCGGTTGATATCCTTTAGTTTGGCTTTCAGCAGCACGTCTGTTACTGATGCAAACTGGAGTGAACCTAGGATTCTTTCCTGGTTCCTCCGGGACGTCTGCTTGTTTTTGAGAAATTGTCTTGTGGCCTTGACTATTTCTCTTCGCTTCGTCTGTGGAATTGATAGAGTGTGAGAGTCTAGATCCCACCGGATTCCTAGCCATTGGAAATGTGACTCCGGAGTTAGCCAGGACTTATTCCTGTTTATTTGGAAACCTAGATGTTCCAGAAACTCTATTACCTTGACCGCCGCTTTGCGGCATTCTTCGACATCTGTGGCCCATATGAGCCAGTCGTCCAGATAGGCTACTAACATTATCCCCTGTGTCCTCAATTCCTGGACCACTGTTTCCGCTATCTTGGTAAATATTCTGGGCGCTATGTTGAGCCCGAATGGCATTACTTTGAAGGAGCAAGCCTTCTTTCCTAGTATGAAGCCTAGGAATGGGCAGAAGTGTCTTGCTATCGGGATATGATAGTAGGCGTCTGTAAGATCTATAGAGGTGGTGACGGCCCCACGGGGAAGCAAGGTCCGCACCTGCGAATCGGTCAGCATTCGGAACTTGTCGCAATGAATGAATGAGTTTAGATGGGACAAGTCTAGGATTATTCTTAGTTTGTTCGAGTCTTTCTTTGGCACGCTGAACAAGCACCCTTGAAACTAAGTTTTTGAGTCTTGATACTACCCTTTTCTGAAGTAGTTCTCGGGTATACTCTATTAGTTCCGCCGTCGGTTTTCGTAAAAGGTGTTGGATGGGGGAGGACCTTGTAGCCAACTCCATCCCAGACCTTTGGTCACGATACTCTGTGCCCAGGTGCTGAACCCCCACCGGTGTCGGTAGAGGTACAGCCTCCCTCCTACCTGGGGATTCTCACTGGTTGGCAGATGGTTGACCACCCCGTGCTCCCCGGAAGCCCTTGCCTCGGTTGGAGACTCTTCCGCTGCCTCTGTGACAGAAGGCTCCTCTGGCGCGGCTGCCTCTGGCGCGGCTGCCACTGGCAAACCTGTTGTACCCTTGAAACGTCTGAGTTTCAAAGGTCGCATTGTAAGCCGGAGATACGGCGAAGGAGGTCGAAGCTTGGGTTTGCTGTGGCGGCTGAGCCAAAAGCACATACTGCTGTTGCGGTTGTGCCTTCGATGTAGACGGTTGACCTACTTGAGTCACCGGAACTGCCTGGACCATAGTCTGTTGTTGGGAGGCTTGGAAGGGCTGGAACTTCCTCAGCCTCTTCTTTCCTTTTGGATTTGATCCGGTGGCCTCAGGTTTCCTTTTTGGAATGAGCCCCCAACAGATCTTGAGACTCTGGTTCACCCTCGCAGCTTCCGCCAAAACGTCATTAACGGCGGAATCGGGGAAAAGGTTTGTTCCCCAGATGGAGGATCTGATCAGCTTATTGGGTTCATGGTGGATTGATGCGTCCACCAGAATGTACTTCCAACAATTCCGCTGTGCTATAATGAAATCGTACAAGTCACACTGCATTGTATGTAGTAGTGACTTGGTAAGGACTTTAAATAACGGCTCATCCGAGTAGATGAGGGATGTCATTTCAGCCGTGGTGATGGAATTGAGGGACCTGCTGAGCAAGTTCATCGAGCGTCGTATTCCGCTTTGATTAGGCTGTCCAGGAGTCTAGGGAGCCACTTGCTGAACAGCGTGTTACCGCAGTTCAGCGTCAGCTTACATGCCGAGAAAGTGGCAGGCGCGCCTACCCAGCAGTCTGAGGTTCCGGGGACCAGAAGGGAAGGTAAATCTGTCTCCCGGAGCTGGGGCATGGGTTCGTCCTTCATGGTAACCTGCATAGTCAGCTCAGCCACCTTGGACACGCATGGGGTTGGAGTATCCTCATTTACTGTAAATATAGTAAATGGGCTTCTGTGGGCCGTCAACCTAGTGTTGACGCATTCTGGAGCCAAGCTTGTTGTGCTTGCTCCCGGGGAAAGATGATAGTCTCTTTAGGGATTTTGTCCTCCCTTATCATGGCGTCTTCCGTTAGACGGACGTAGCCAATAAAGGGGAACTGGAGCCCTGGAGGATGGAACTCAAAGTCCTCCAGTCTTCGAGCCCTGCAATCCTCAATTGTCAGCATACCGTCCACGAACGGTGCATATGCTGCCAACCTCCATGATTGTTGCTTTTGAACAGAGGTAGGTTCGAAGGGTCCGGCATTGGCAAGGGATGGGTTGCCTGTCCGGACTGAGGCAGTCCTGTTGCCACTGTATCCTGGAGACCCGCAACTAGATTCTCCTGGGTCACCATCCTTTCTGCTTAGGATTGGATGGTTTGGCCTGAGGCTTCCAGCATGGATGACAGCTGGGAGAGCATTTCTTGGAACTTGGTCTGGACCAAGTTCCCTACCATGCTTCCCACCTGCTCCATCATATTGGCCGAAAATGCCTCCGGGTCAAAGCTAGAGGGCTGGGCCTTAGCTTTGGGAACCTTCAATCTTGACCCCTGAGACGGGGGAGTGGTCTTTGCCTTGTCCGCCTCAGGTTTAGTAGCCGATGGCTTAGCGACGCGGCTGATTCCAGATCTATGTTTTGGCAAGGACTTTTTCAAGGCCTTCAAGTCCACTGGGTTTTTAACTTTGGGGATCACCAAGGTTGACTTCGGCCTAACTGACTGAAGCTTCCCGGTGAACCCCTGGAAGAAGTAGTCGAAAAGAAAGAAGAATGAGATGGGCTCAAGAGCAAGCCTTGAGCCCCTACACTATCAGCCTCGCTACCATTCCTACCTTCGCCCATGTTGTCCACTGTCATGGGCTCCCGGTCGAGGTCAAGAGCTGTCACATCTCCTACGACTTCCTCCGGCAAGGGCATGGTCATCGCTTGAATCCTGGCGATGATGGGGGCTGCTACCACTGCCTCTACCACTGCCGAATTCTTGGCCCCAGGGTAGATGAGCCCAGCCATCTCCTCCGAGAGCATGTACGGCTGGGCCTTTTTGGCGTTGCGGCCGAAACCACCAACCCAGACCTTCAGGGTATCCAGCGCCGCGTCCCTGATCTCCTGGAGACCCTGTAAAAAGGGGGTATGTCAATTCTTAAACTAGAAACTATCCTTAGCCTAGTATGAATTTACATGCCATATTCAGCTGATTCTCATTGTATCATTGTGTCACTGTGTCACTGTCCGGAGTGATACCTACCGATTCAGAGGTGAACTCTTTCACCAAGCTGTAGCATATCTCACAGCACTCGTGGTGCCATACTAAGGTCTCTCCCACCTGGACCGCGCAACCGGCGTGGGTGCGACACACCACGTGACCACAGGGCTCCTGAAGGACGGCGGTGCACCCTTCCTCCAAACAGTGCAAGACCTGTAAGTTAAATGATACATGAGTATCAATATAAACCCTCCGGAGGCAAGTCCGGGGGTGCATGCATTATGCTATTGCCACCGGAGACAACTCCGGTGGCAGCATATATATACTTTAAGGTAACATGCGACCTTGTTCTCACTAGTTCCGGAGCCCAGCTTTTATACCCATAAAATCATCCGTGATGGGATAATGGGGAAGGGAGGCTATGAAACCTTTAGACTCCGGCGGTGCTGGAGATGTATATAATCTAAAAGATTTAGGAGGTCTCAAGCCATCCCCATAACACCCGGATGAAGGATGGAAATCCAGACACAGGCACAAGGCCGGAGGGCTAGTGTTAACAGGGTATTTCGGTTTAAATACTAGACGGAGTAGCAAGTCCGCCGTTGTGGTAAACCGAATATAGTAAAATAGAATCTTATATAATGAAATATTGGATGTTAATATATGTGTGTATTAATATGCATGCAACAGTAATGATTCCATAGTTGTGGATCGATACCTATCACGCGTCTAAATACACCTAGCTATCCCGATGCTGGGTCCGGCTTCGTGGGAACAGAACAGGGGGTCGGTTATAACCTTGGCCCATATCTGGTCGATAAGGAATAGTGCTATTTACATAGACCATACCTAGAAGCCGGGGTCCTGGATCTGCTGGAGCGGGTGAAAGGGTGGGTGAACAAGACCGTAAAAGGAATACATGACACCGTGGACCGGAGAGCATCCTGCCCGGGCGAGCCAGGTGGCCAACCTCGGCTCAGCCGAACAGGGTACCCTCATTCCACTACAAGGCATGGTACGGAGGGCCTGCCCACCGATAACCCTCCCAACCCATCCTCCTCCCACTATTGGGGAACTCGGATTGGCTACATGGTGTAGCGTGAGCGAGTCCGCACTCCACCGAGGTGGGTGAGTGGGGGGGTGGTGGTAGCAGGGTGGCTCGTACGCGGTCAGCTGGAAACCTTCTCAGCCAGGTGAACAGTCACGCGGTGTGAAGGACCAACCGACCAAGAGTAGGCCTATAGGTCTACTAACATGCCCTACAAAATTACATTATGAATCATAAAAAATACATATATCAAGAGACATCCTCTCCTAACGCAGGGGAGAAGAAGAGAGAAATAAATATGGAGCGAAAGAGAAAGCAATGAGTCCTCTCGAGTGGCTGGCCTAACTTCGTAAATTGAATCGATCTGAACTAGTTGGCCTGGCCAACTCCAAGCGGCTTACCCTAGAATGCCGAATCGAAATATTTAACCGAAAGGGCAAGACAGCCAGGGTGGCTCGAGGACGAATATGTATAGGCTACGAATGGATCTGGATCCCACCGTAGAAGACAAGGGTGTCTTACCAAAATAATAGCATATAATACATCTTTACTAGATATATGGTTGATATGCCAACCTCAACATGTAAAATAAGGCTAACAGAGTAGGCTACGTCCCAAAAGCATGCGGTTCGGTCAGTAGGCTATCCCCCGCGATCGGACTAAACATTAAAACGTCAGATAAATAGAAATGCATCTATAAAATATACATAAGGAACTGCTAAATGAATGAGAATCGACTCCAGTTAGTATAGAAGACCAATTGGTGTGCGATAAGAGAGTAAATATACGCTGGTAGCGAGCTACGAAATGGCGGCGTGGGAGCGGCAACGTGCAGGCTGCTGCTTCCGCATATAACCCATTAAAACACAGTTAAACATGCGTATCACTGCCTCTGGATAATACCAAACATTAATTGTAGTACTCAACTTAGATGCAGTATCTACCTGACGTTCCATGATGCAAGAAGGAGAAATTCCAAAGTGAAATCACTACACAAGAAAAAGCGCGTGTTAGCGACGTTGTGCTATCAAAAGGAATGGTAAACAAAGTGCTAGTTGTAGCAGTAGCGGGTAGCGGGGGCTTGGAACGGCTCCTCTGTAGACGAGGGATATTGAGAAAGGAAGAGACTAAATGGCAGGGGGACCTCTGGTAGTGGTTTCACTCGCCCCAGATACTACCATACCAACACCTTAAATAAAAGTGAGCGAGCCGGACTATTCTGGCATTAGCATATAGCTTTTTTCTCTGGTATTTATAGCAATATTTATACCTTAGAAATGAGTGCTAAAGGAACCATTTCACGGAGCGACATAGGCTAAGCCCAGAAAAGACGCTTCCGAAGCCACCAGCTATAGACCAATAGCTCTTACCAGCTGTGTGTGTAAGCTGATGAAAAAAATGATAAACATCAGATTAGTTTGGCACCTGGAAACCAAAGGACTAATATCTCCATTTCAATTTGGTTTCAGGAAAAATCGTTCCACCCTTGATCCCTTGCTGAGGCTGACCAATCAAATCCAGCAATGATTTGCCAAACGATGTCAGACTACCAGCGTATTTTTCGACCTTGAGAAAGCATATGACACTACTTGGAGAATTGGCTTCATAAAACAATTGCTCAAGATGGGCATATGTGGAAGAATGATTAAAATTTTATATTCCTTTTTAACAGAGAAATTTTTTAAGGTTAGAGTGGGCAACATTCTCTCCCAACCTTTTGTGCGGGAAGAGGGTTTTCCACAAGGAAGCATTTTAAGTGTAACACTTTTTTCAGTGGCAATAAACAGTATAGTCCAACAAATATCATCACCTGTTAAATCCTCGCTTTTTGTTGATGACCTTGCAATATACTGCACAGGATATGACGCCTCGTCAGTATGTAAACATTTGCAAAGGTCTGTTAATGCTATCACAAAGTGGGCTGATGAGAATGGTTTTAAATTCTCCTCCTCTAAAACAGTTTCTGTAAGATTTACTAGGTGCCAGCGTGTGGAAGAGGTTCCCACACTTAGTTTAAAAGGATCTATCATTCCTTATGAAAATGAAGTAAAATTTTTGGGAATGACCATTGACCACAAATTGACATGGGCCAGCCACATAAATGCCTTAAAGATTAAGGTTAAACAATCTCAGAATATTTTAAAGGTTGTTTCTGGATTTAGTTGGGGAGCTGATAAAAAATATCCCTGCTGAGACTATATGACTCGATGTGTCAATCCAAGCTGGACTATGGCTCTCAGATTTATTCCTCAGCTTGTAAAACCAGGCTGAAGGAACTGGACGTTGTACACAATATGGGGCTGAGAATATGCTCAGGGGTTTTTAGAACTTCGCCTGTTGAAAGCATATATGTTGATACTAACGCACTTCCCCTTGATCTGAGAAGGCAAGAACTAGGATTAAGGTACATGGCTAGAATTAAAAGTGCTCCCAAAAATCCCTCCTTCCAGGTGCTGAAGGAAGCAGACTCACGGGTCTTTACTGGTATAAGATCCTCTAGACCATTCTAAGTTAGGCTAAATGAAGATGTTACGGGTAATCATTTTAAATCCCAGAAAGTCATGGAAGTAAAACATCCTGTGTATCCTCCATGGCTTATTCCAGAAGCATCTGTGTGCAAAAAAGCATATAACAAAAAAAGACTGTCTTGAGGAAGAGATTAGGGGAAAATTCTTGGAGCACGAAACTGTCCATACTAATGTGACAAAAATATATACGGATGGATCAAAGTCAGATAGTGGTGTTGGCTGTGCAGTTATCCTTGGTGATACAGCATATACAGCTAAACTACCTGACTTTGCATCCATATTCACAACAGAATTAACAGCCACAGTCTCTGCCCTGGATATAGTTTTTCAAAGTAGTGACACTAATTTTGTCATTTACTCAGATTCCAAAAGCACTTTAAAGCGCCTCAGTGGCATGGTTGGTTTGGTGTTTGCTTCTCACCTCGGTGGTCGCGGGTTCGATTCTCGGCCATTCTATTGAGGAATGAGAGGTGTGTATTTCTGGTGATAGAAGTTCACTCTCGACGTGGTTCAGAAGTCACATAAAGCCGTTGCTGAATAACCACTGGTTCCATGTAACGTAAAAACACCATACAAACAAACTAAAGCACTGTAGAAGCTATTAAAAAATTCAATGGCTTCCATCCATTGGTTCAAAAAGTTCAGGAATCGCTCTTCCATTTGTATTATTTGCGTAAATCTGTCTCTTTCTGTTGGGTCCCTTCACGTGGGGATTTGCAGAAACGAGATGGCAGCTAGGGAAGCGAAAGCTGCTAGTGTCTCATCAGAAACAGCCTTTAGTAAATTGCCTCATACAGATCTAAAAGGTCCTTTTAGGTCTTATATTTTAACCAAATGGCAAGAAAGATGGACTTCTCCTCATCTTGCCAATAATAGAAAGTATAGAAATATTAGAAATAATATATTGCCGTGGCTTTCATCTTTCCAGTCTGATAGACGAACAGAAATAGTTTTAAGCAGACTGAGGATTGGGCACACTTATTTGACCCATCAGTTTATTTAAGAGGGGGGCAGCCTCCCAGTGTGTGCTTGCAGTGGCAAGATGCTAACATTGGAGCACATTCTGGTTGCTTGCCCCAGATATTTTAACCAGAGAGAGAGATATTTTAAGGGTAAATACCTTTTGTGATATTTTGGGAGATGAAGCAGATATTTCTGCTCTCATCTCCTTTTTAAAGTCTATGAACATTTTTAATAACATTTAAATATTTTTTTTATCTATCACATCATAGATATATATATTTATTTATTAAGCATTTTCTTCATTAATTCTTTCATTTGTCATTATGGTAATTTATCTATGAACCATTTTCTTCATACACTTATTAACTCATTTATAATTTAATCTATTTACTTTCCATTACGGTGCTGAATGGCTTCTTTGGCCCCAGTGCCTGGGCTTTTGCCCTAAAACTCATACATCCATCCATTCATCCATCATTGTGCTTAAGTTCGTATGGTTGTCGAGTTGTGAGTAAATTGTGGTATTTGATATTGTAGATTGTTGTATAGTCTTGGTGGTTGCTTGGTGTTTGTTTGTGTTAGTGATTTATTGTACTTTGTATGGTCTTGGTGCTTGTTTGTTTTGTTTTTGTTTTTTAGTGTTCAGTGGGAGTTGATGATAGTGGTTTGTTGTTTGATGTTTTGTTCACTAGTAGTGGTGGAGTTGATTTTTGACGGCCATATTATGCTGAAAGCACAGCTTTTCGCCCTGATTGTGTCAAGTTTCCTGGTGAATAAATGTGTTTGAGATTGTGTTTTTTGCCTTGCTGAACCAAGTGTCCTGTTAGTAATTAAAGTAATGTAAAGGGGAAAGTGTGGCTGGGGGAAATTTGTAAGCCAGGAGAGGTTAAAAAAATTAACGTAAATGTGGGGAGGTCTTGTTTGCTTTTGTTTTTTTAGCTTGTGATCCAGTCACACAGTTAGGTCAGCTGGTTTCTTCAGCTTTTATAAACATTTCTCATTTAGTTTCAGGTTTCCACATTGGTTTTCTTCTGTTCTGGTCCTCTGCTGGAGCTCTGTAATAAAAACATTATTATCATGGTCGCTTAGCTAAGTAAGAAACTTAGTGCTTTTCTTACCATTTGCCTTGTAATCCCACTGTAGACACTTATATTCCTTTCTCTCACGACCATAGTCTTCTTGCTGCATTTCATATGTCTCTTCTCTCCAGAACCTTTCAAGCTGTTTTCCTACATCATCTTCATTGAGCTTGTTAGAATACATATAGAATTTAGGCCAAATGCCAAGTGCTGGGACCTATGAGGTCATTCAATGATGGAAGGGAAATTCATACTAAGAGGGTTTTACTATAGGTGTAACAGGAGGAAAACCTTGCAGTTACACAATGAAACAATTCTGAGGAGAGGGTGGAAAAAAAGTTAAGTATATCTTAGTTTTACCAGACCACTGAGCTGATTAACAGCTCTCCTAGGGCTGGCCCAAAGGATTAGGTATTTTTTACGTGGCTAGGAACCAATTGGTCACCTAGCAACAGGACCTACAGCTTATTGCGGGATCCGAACCACACTATATCGAGAAATGAATTTCTATCACCAGAAATAAATTCCTCTGATTCCACGTTGGCCAAGCTGAGAATCGAACTTCGGACCACCGGATTGGCAGCCGAGATAGGAGAGGGTGGAAAGTAAGAGGGAAGAAAGATATAGGAACGGAGGTACAGTAAAAGGAATGAAAGTGGTTGTAGCTAGGGGCTGAAGGGATGCTGCAAAGACCCATAAATAATGCCCATATTGCTTCATGTGAGGTGCACTGACGGCACTATCCCACTAAAAGGTATTGAGCTCGTTGATTATTTCCAAACACCATAAATTTTTATTTGTTCCAATTAACTTTTCTTTTATGTCATGGTTTCATTTTTCTTCTTCAGTTAGTGCATATTCATACTTAGTCTGGGCTCCTTAATGACTAATTATTTTCTGTTCTTGGTATTACTTCATTACCATTTCTGTTAATATCTTTCCTCTCTCTAACTTCTTATTTTTGTACTCATCCATGCTTGCTCTAGTTTCAGGTTCTTTCATCCTTTGCTGACTGTGTTTTCTTGTCAATTTTTTCATCAATTTTTCTTTTAATGACAAAAATTCACTGTTACTATATGTATTAGTTATTTTGTCAAGCATTTTATTTTCCACTAATTCTGACAAGTCTTACTTCTTGTTTCTTTCCTACCATTTTTTTCCTCAAAAAGTATATGACCTTTATTAAAATGTCGCCTGAGATGACCAGGATTATCTCTTTTTCAACAGTAATCATTTTCCCGCACAAAAAATACATTTGCTTATTTTCTGTTGATCCAACTCTCTCTTTCCCATCTCTCATGCACATTCGTATTACCATTTAGTAAACTTAATCCATACTTATGAAGTCTAATATCCTTAATCCTTACCTTTTAGGATTTCTGATATTCTTCATTCTCATTGTCATTTTCTGCCTGATATCATATAAGCCCTGCTATCTTGTTACATATTTATTTTTCTTGATTACCTGTTTACACCACATTCCAAATACGTATGTATTAATTAACTACAGTAGTATATTCTTTGTGACAATTAGCTGTTTCTTACCCAGTTTTCTAGTTTTTCTGTAACTCCAGCTGTATATTAGAATTTCTTCAATTAACTGCTAATACATTTTTCTGATCTATACGTACGTTGATAAGAAAAGACATTGCAAGGTGTAGTGAAACCTTCCTGCAGATTATGAATCGCCTTTGTCACTTACAGAGGGAGGAATATGTCAGTACAAAAGCTTATTCAAGTGGTGGGCTTAAAGTTTTACCACACATGGCAATTGCACTCTTACAGTACTATTTATATCACTGACAGATTTTGTATTTGACAGAGCCATGCATCTCTCAATGGGAATAGAGAGAGGAACCACATGTCACTTTTGGTGTGCTTTTGAAAACCATAATTGCATCTTTAGGTCACCCTCCTCCTAGGTGTGGGCTTTATCCTCATCATTAGTCACCATATCTATGACCGCTCCTATCTTGCTGGCACCATGTTGATGGGTCACTAAGTACTAATTCATTTCTAGTGCTTCCTTACATATACTACCAAACTTAATTTCAATTTATGCTGTCAGTGCCATATTATTTTCATTTAGCTAACAATGGATGGTATGATGGAAATATGACAAATTTTCTAAGACAATTTTTATTTTTCTAGGTTATCAGATTATTGCTTCTCTCAAAATATGTGTGAGAACATATGGCTGCCTTTCTGCAGAGATTATCCCTTCATTCAGACTTATTTCTTTCTATTATTGTAAATCTTGTTAGATGCTGTAATGTAAAAGTTTATTTTTGTAACTTAATCCTGCTCTGCACCTCCCCTTTTTAATGAATGAATGAATGAATCATAATATGAAGGCTATAGAGCTAAGCACTAGAGCACTTTCAGCCATTCAGCGCTTACGACAATGAGCGGGAAGTTGGCGCGCTTGGACAGCAAGCCAAAAAGAGATTCAAGAAATAAATGAAACTTGGAGAACTTCACAGCTGCACTTATAAGTATCATAACAGTTGGGCAACCAGATAGAAGGATGTGGGAATGGTTGTAAAGTAAAAGGATAAAGAGTTGGTGCAGCTAGGGCAGATGGGATGCAGCAAACACCCTTTAGTAATGCCTACAGTACACCACATGAGGTAAATTGATGACACTACTATTAGTGGTCCTCTCCTTTTGTTTATTGCTTGAAGTAAGAGATCATAAGTAATTCTTATATCAGCACTGAGGTAATATGTAACTAGAAGAAAGAAAATATAAATAACTGATTGATATTAATCATACCAATAACAAAACTATATCACTGCAAGTCCCATTATAATAACTTACATGGAATTGCTTGTGCACCATGATATTTGTAGTTAACGGTTTAAAAGACATAAGATTAAAAAGTTTGTGAAGGTCAATGGTTTAAAAGACATAAGTATAAAAAGTTTGTGAAGGTCAGAAGTTGCACAATATAGTTTTTTTATATTAGAAAACAAAGGTATTAAAACACACTCTGCCATAATCTTACCTTTTTAATACACAGTATATTTCTCCATTTACATTTAATTGAAACATGTTTTTTGTACTAACTTTCTCAATTCTATAGGCTGTTCTTAAATATAACAATTAACCCTCCTCCTTTCTAGCTTTTCACCTTTCCCACTATTTCTGATTTTGTGCTCCTGACAAGCACTTATTTATTATTTCATATGCAGCAGAGTGTACCTCTATAAAGGAACCCATTTTAATGACAATTTTATTATGATTATTACTGAAAACTGGCAAACGTTCACAATTATAGAAGAGGCCAAAAGATTTTGTTGAGACTGGTTCTAAGAGATGTTTGCCACACACTTTAGACTTTGTGTTAAGGATAGTTTATTCCCAAGTTAAAAGTACTTGTCACCTGTATGCAAGAGAAGCCAGAAATGAAGTAGAGACAGTTCATGCAGAAAGATTTGAATTAGATAAAAGACCTATTAGCTAACTACGATGAAAAGTGTTATAGCCAACAACTATCAAAAGGAGTATAGATACTAGTTTCACCTAATTTCAGAGAAATTAAATCTTAATGGAATTAAAGAATTTAAAAAAAGGAGTACGTATTTGACAGATATCAGTTAGCAAAGAATAGTCTATTTGAGACAATTAAACCTAGGATTTTCACAATTTCATGTACTGTAACAAGAATCAAATTTTCATTATTCTGACATTTTTATTGCTTTAATACTTATTTGTTTTATGTAATTTTTCCTATGCTCATTTAATGTTGACTCAATGACCAGACCAATTTCTTGCATCTGTCATACTCCATGATTCCAATTTGATCTATTGTTCTTTCACATATAGCGCACAAAAAATAAATTGCTATCATCATTGGGCCTATCTTATGTATTGTTTTGAGTTAGGGTGACCACTCTTGCCATTTTTTTGGTCCACCCTCAAAATGGATCAATTAAAAAAGATACATGTGATGAGAAATTCGGAGAACCTTAGGGAAATGAATCCAGTATAGAGGGAAAGGATTATACTAGCATAATCTACATGCACAGTTCTTTCTTCATTGCATAGAATTGATAGGCATCTGCTTCTATGCTAAGAGGATGGGGTTGGTGAAGTATATTTGATCTGACCAGCCCAAACTGTACAAGCTATGACCTTAATAAATCATAAACAATGTTACTTTTCACAACTTCTAATTTGCCAGATACTATACAATCTTTCATTACAAAGAAATTAATATTCTATATATTATTCCGTTATTTTACAGATCCCCCTACCTGTCCCTTCTCTCTATCAATGAGTCCAGACAACTACCTCCAACACTCTTGGTTACATGAGGGGTATTAATGGTATAATTAGAAACAGTCCACTGTCTAGAATGAGGTGTAAGAAAAATAGGATAGATTTAGGGAGATAGATACTGTATGTAAAAAGTGTAAACTCAACACATAATAAAAATAACAATTGTAGCTATATTTGCTCTGAATCTATCCCAAAAGATAGTTTACCCACCGATACAACTACATATATACTGTATTTGTGGAGTAAGCTGTGAAGAACAAGAAACCTGGTCAAAGGGTATGAGGTGCCATGAAAGTCGGAACTAGTGGGTTAGGTGACACATTTAACTGTTCAATATTTCATTGAATATACAGTTTTCATTTATTGAGGATAAATCACTTGAGGTTTTTCTGTGAATGGGAATTTGCACTAACTATTTCCTATATGTATATGGTACTGCATGGCAAAGTCATTTCAGTTTTCTGACACTACATTATCCACAACAGTTAATCTTCTTCAAGGAGGGATTTTGTGCTTTCCTAATAGAAATATTTGTGACATTCATGTCTACAGTAAAATACTGCATTTCATATATTTTTAAATGGAATTATATTTAAAATGTAAGGTATACAGGGAATAAAGAAAAATGACTGGTACGTACAATACTACGTACTATGATATACATAGACTATATTGAAATTACATGCAACATTATAAAATTCTTATTGCTGGGACACCAATAAAAGTCAGAGCAGAGCTCTTTATACACATATGTTGAATTTGCCATTTAACAAGCAGATTAGTCTTTGATGAAAAAACACAATTTTAAAATTATTTTTTTCATAAAAACACGATACTTATTTTAATTTATGCCCACAAGATTGGTCAAGACCAATGAAAAAACAGTGCTGAATAGCTGCAAATACTCTCATCCCAAAATTGTCTGAGGCTTGTCAGAGATAATAAAGTATAAAATAGAGAGACTTGTTGATGATAAAATAGAAAATTGTCAACAAAAGAGGAGAACCAGCACTAGCCATGTAATCAGTAACACTTAATGTTGTGAATAATTAAAACCCTGAAGTTTAAGCTAAGAGAGACATAAGTAAGACTACTGTACACATTGGAGAAATAACTGAAGTTCCAAAGAAGATGACTAGTAGAAGCCATACTGCGGTCCAAAAGAAGTGGCCTGGGTTCAATGAATTAAAGAATCTGAGAAAGTAGGCTAAGTTGAGGTATGAAATTAATTTTTTCAGGAAGCTACAGATTAAATTAACAGAATGGAGTTTAAAGCATAAGTGTGGTAATTTTTGGGGGGCTGGGGCTTGAACCAGCATGTTTCTAAGAAGTGTAAGTGTAGTAATTGATACTATGTACCAAAACCTTCAAGTATAATGCTAACATATATTTAGTTCTGATACTTTATTCATTTAAGGTTGTAAGACCCCTAAAGACCTTTTGTGAGGACAAGAGAAAGATTACATGAACTACAGAAATTAAGGGTAAGAGGATAAAGACCACTGGAGCAGAGATAAAAAATAACTCTCCCAAAAATGGCAAAAGAGAGTGTAAAAAAGACAAGAAGAAATTTGGATTTACAGAGGTCAAGTTTATTACAATGGACCTAATTTTTTCCCAGCACTGTATGCAGAGCAGGTTTTTCCACAATGGAAATTAACAGGGGATGGGACACATGCCTCATTAACCACAGTTACAATCTCATGGACATGGGGTCTCCCAAGTTCAGGATTACAGGTGCCAAAGAAATAACATCCCAAGAATATCCAAGTGGATTCATATGCAGGCGTACCGGAGCCCATCAATTACCATAATGGCACTTTAAAATTCTATAAATAACTCAAAAATTGTCATAGCTTAATATCTGCAATTTTTTCAAAACTGTATAAAACTCAATACTAGAAATTATAATCCTATAAATAATTCATAAAAACTATAAAAACCTAATATCATACTTTCAATGTATAAAACTCATACAAACATATGAATACACATGACAATGCTCAACAAAACTGGTTTATAAATAATGAGTACAATACATATCTGATAAACCTATATTCACAGGCATTAACACACACTTTAAAAAGAAATGAAAACCCAATCTCACCTAATTTTGATTATATTAAACACTCCTCACAATCCTAAACAATAAAAAGACACATGCCAGTGATCTGATTATTAAAAAAGGGTAAAACAAGTGACCTGAGGACAAGAGGGTAGACATCAAAGTTAAATTGCACTGATGAACAAAACATTTTATGGGTAAGACCAGTAAAGATACCCCCATTTTAATTATTGCTTTGCTGGCATTAGGAGCTATTCTGTACTGTGAACTCACTTAAGCAGGCATGTGTGCATAAGTAAAAATAAGAAGTTTGCAATTTGTGAGCACCATTATCAACTTGAAAACATCCTTTCAAGCACTTTTACTAACTTGAAATTGAAAAAGAGCATTAGTAACTTAAGATTTTAAGGATCAATGAATGAGACCATTATGTATCTTGTCCCTTTTGTTGTTGGAAGCCCTTCATGGTAATGAGTCAGTCTACCAGGATGCATCAATGCCCATCCCACACGGGTATTTACAACTGAACAGTTGTATCTGATGAAGTGAGCACCACCACCCTGAAGAAAAGAGTATATGGCCAATTTTCAATATTGTGTAAACCTGCAGAGCACTTCAATTTATTAGCACTGGAATAAATAATAAGTTATATCAATATTTCATTAAAACTTACCTCATAGTCAATGTGAGGGTTATTCAGACCCACATTGATAGTGTAAGTTGAAGAATCATGATGTGGTCTAAGGAATGGTTGCTCAGTAGGTTTGTAACGCACGATAAAGTTCATTATTGCTCGAGCCTGTAAAGTTGAAATAATTAAAACAGATGGTTGCTTAAAAGTATGTAATTAAACCAAATCCACTTTCTGTGCAATACTACAAAGTTTCTTAAGCAATAACATCATACAGATTATCATGCTTTACTTAGGTATAATATGGATAACATAATCCTCTTAACATAATTCTTTCAAAGCAAGAGGTGACATATCTACAAGTAGTAAAATCATGAACAGTTTTCTCATGCATTTCCAAAAACAGATACACTTAAAACTTTTTGGAGATAAATATTTAAAAAATGAGACAACTGGAGACTATTTTTTGAAAGGCAGTAGTAAAATGGATCTAAAATAACAGACTTATTTTTTTTGAAAGATGGTGCAATACATATATCTAAAATGAAAGACTAAATTTTCCCGCAGACAGTAACACAGATCTAGAATTAGTGTTAGCCTTGAGCATGAAGTAGGGTACTATAAAATGGAATTTACACTTGCCCCTCAAATACTTGGTGGCTGACACTGCTCACCAGGTGCTATTGTGAGGTCTGAGCAATTCAAGGAGAGCGAACGGTCTAACTTTATTTGGCAAATGAGGCTGTACATAAGGCAGCGTGCGGACGGACGCCGGACGAAGTGTAGTGTCCGTCACGCACACACGAATAAACATAAACAAAAAGGGACAGAGCCCCAACTGTGAATGTGTTTCTTCACAGACAAAACTACATGAATAATTTTACATAGAGGGAACGGATTCCCGACATATGTACATCAAAAGAAAGGGCGTAAAATACTCTACATTTTAGTTCCTGAAAGAAAAGAGAGAACATGTGGGTATAGATAGAGATTTTATCAAAAGAAAGGGCGTAAAATACTCTACATTTTAGTTCCTGAAAGAAAAGAGAGAACATGTGGGTATAGATAGAGATTTTAACAATGGAAGGGCGAACATTCACCCGAATGTCATCCTTACAAATACTCCCCCCCAACACAATAATCGTTGGATGACTAACGGAATCTTGCGGGGAGCTGAAGGAGTCCTTGGGTTCGAGATTCCCTCAATTGAGGGGTGTCTTGTGTGTCCTCGTCGTCTTGAGGGTCGGAAAGTAGGATGCTGCCCCCGGTTAGTGGGCCTGGGGGGTTCAACTGCTTTCCTTGGGCGGCCTCGACGATGTTTATAGGGGTACTGTCAGGAACCAGCGGCATTGGGGTTTCGTGAGGGCCTACTGCGAGGTCGTCTTCGTCGGGGATGATGGCGGGCTTGAGGCAATCTATCTATCGAGACCCAGTCCTTGCGGCCGCCAATTGACACAAGGAATGCCTTCTCCTCCCAATGGACAACATGGTGCAGGCCCTGGTAGGGCCTTGTCGTTCCTCACGAAGATGAACCTGCAGAAGTCCAGGGCTCACGGGCAGAACTGCTTCGATTTCGTCCTGTCGATGTACGTCTCTCGGCAGGGAACGAACTTCCGGGTGGCTGCACGCAACCTAGCCAGGGGAATATCAGGATCGTCGCTGTTGGCGGGGAAGAATTTGCCTGGCAGTGTCAGGGTCTCCCCGTACACCTTCTCTGCTGGGGAAGGGTCACCGCTGGCTCTTGGGGCGGTATGGAGACCGAGGAGGATCCAGGGAAGCTTTGCCTTCCAATCGGGGCCCTGGCAGTGTGCCATTAAGGAAGCCTTGAGGAGTGGTGGACCTTTTCCACCATGCCGTTGGCTGCGGGATTATAGGACGTCGTGGTGTGGTGCTCGATCTCCATCAGGCATGCCAGGGAAGACCAGAGTTCTGATGTGAAGGCGGGTCCTAGGTCCGTCGTGACGTCGTTGGGCACTCCGAAGCTGCTGATCCAGCTGATCACGAAGGCTTTGGCACACACATCTGCGGTGACTTCTGATATCTGGGTGGCGGCCTTGGGTCACCTGGTAGACTGTTTGATCACTGTCAGGAGGCATCTGGCACGGTCTGATGGAGGAAGAGGCCCGACGACCTCGACGTGGATGTGTCCGAATCTTCGCCTGGGCTGGGGAAAAGAGCCTATCCCCGATTTGGTGTGCCTTCCCGTCTTGCTACTGCGGCACCCGATGAAGTTTCTGGCCCACTCCTGAGTGTCCCTCCTGATGCCGTGCCACACAAACTTCTCTGTCAGGAGCCTGGTTGTTGTGTGAGGCGACAGGTACGAGAGGCCATAAATGACGGCGAACACCTGTTTCCTGCAGCAGGCGGGTATCAGGGGACGAGGGCGTCCTGTGCTGGTATTGCAGAGGAGCATCATCCTGGAGGGGGATGAAGGTGATGTCCTCCCAGCGAAGGGCAGTGATGGTGGTACTTCGGGATCGGAGACTTGTTCATGCGCTAGGTCTTTGTAGTCGATACCGAGGTGAAGGGAGTTGATCTAGACCCTTGAGAGGGCGTCAGTTACAGGAATTCTTCCGCTGGGGACATGCTCGATGGAGCACCTGAACTCGGAGACGGCCGCGAGATGACGTTGCTGCCTTGTGGACCAGGCGTCACCCGCCTTGACAAAGGCGTAGACCAGTGGCTGGTTGTCCATCCTTATGGTGAAGGGGAAGCCCTCCAGAAGATATTTGAAGTGGCGGACGGCCTGGTAGACCATCCTGATGAATTCTTGGAGGGGCCTTGATGGTTGTCGGTGTCAGGAACTTCTCCACTGTGGCCTCCTTTGATGCCATGGGACAAACTCCTGCTGCAGTAATTTCGTGGCTGAGGAAATCCACCTTCTCGGCACCAAAGGTGCATTTGTCAAAACAGACGACAAGTCCGTTCTCCTGCAGGGGCTTGAGGATGGCCAGGATGTTGTTCAGGTGCTCCTCCGGCGATCTGGAAAAGATTAGAATATCGTCCACGTAGCAGACGCAGAACAGTAAGTCACTGAGGATACTGTCCATGTGGCATTGAATGGAAGCTGGAGAAGGCGAACACGAAGGATCCAAAAGGCATGATGATCGCTGTTCTTTGGAATGTCATTGGGATGGACTGAGACGTGAAAATATGACTTGAATAAGTCGATCTTGGAGAAGACCTTGGCGCCATGGAGGGGCCTGGTGAGGATCTGCATGTTTGGCAGGGGGTAGCTGTCGGGCGTGGTGATGAGGTTCAGACGCCGGTAGTCACCACAGGGCCTCCACATACCGTCTGCCTTCTTCACCATGTGGAGGGGGGACGCCCACAGACTCGCTGCCTTTTTACAGATCCCCATCTTCTCCATTTCTTTGAACAAGGCCTTGGCTTCCTGGAGGAGCTTCGGCGGGAGGCAGCGGAACTTGGCGTGTATTGAGGGCCCTTGGTCTCAATATGGTGGAAGACACCGTGCTCGGGCAAGGCCCCAGCCACCTGGCGAAGCTTGGGGCGGAAGACGGCCGGGAACTCCTGGAGAAGGGAGGCATATCTTTAGTGGGAAAGGATGGAGCAGATGGTGGGCGCCATTGGTCCTCTGGTGAGTAGGCGGGAGAGGCAGGTCTCGGTATCAAGAAGGTCCTGGCGGGCCATGTCCACCAAGAGGCTGTGGTGGGTGAGAAAATCTGCCCCCAGGAGAGGGGTCTGTACATTGGCGAGGACGAAGGGCCAGGTGTAGGTCCGGCCCAGGAATACCATCGTCTGGGCCCTGGTGCTGTAGGTCCGGATGGGTGTCCTGTTTGCAGCTACAAGGGCTGTCGGGTCGTCAGGGGCACAGCTGCAATCCTCTGCAGATGAAGGGAACACCGAATGCATGGCACCAGTGTCAACCAGCATCCTGAGGCCAGAGATGTTGTCCTGAACATAGAAGTCCCTGGGTTGGGACTTCGTTACTGGTGCTGCCATGGGGGCTTGTTTTGTTTTTGGGAGCTGCCTCCGTCGTTTTTTGAAGGGCGGAGGGAGCAAGGGCGCTTGCATTTCTGGGCTTAGCCTGTGTCGCCCCGTGAAATGGTTCCTTTGATACTATTTCTAAGGTATAAATATTGCTATTCATCCCAGAGAAAAAGAGAAACAATATAGTGCCAAGATAAATGGCTCGCTCACCTTTTAATAAAAGGTGTCGGTATAGATAAAGAGCGAGTGGATACCACTACCAGAGGTCCCTTGCCATTTAGCTTCTTCCTTCGACAAAACCCCTACTACGGAGGAGCTGAACTATAGCCCTCGCTACCCTCTACTACTACCGTGAGCGCCTCCGATGCCTGTGACGTCATTACTTTGATAGCCATTGTAGCGACCACACGCTTCTTGTTTTTGTGCTGTGCTCTTGCTATTTTTGGAATTTTCTACAACCATCATGATGGCTCAAGCTTCTGCATCTAAGTTAAGTACTGCTTTAAGGTTTTTAGATCTCATTTTATGAAGATCTTCCTTGTTTTTGTTTTGAAGAGGAGATAAGGTAGCGGGAGTGTCATCGTTCCCACGCCGTCTTCTCCTCCCGATTGCATGGCGGTCTTGGTACTCTTTTGGTCTCCCATACCTCAGAATTACCTTTTAGCAGTATTTTTATGATATCTATGACTGTTTTAGCAGTATTTTTATGATATCTATGACTGTTTGATATTGATTTCCTGCAGCTAGCTTGATTTTATTACTTAGTCTAGTCTTTCACGGGGACCCCGTACTCCGACCGCAAGTTTTGGATCTTAGCCTAGCCTAGCCAGATTCCGTTTCTTGTTAGGAGTGTAATTACGTTAGGACTGTGTTCTTTCGTTTTAGTCCTTGCTCCTAGTCTCCTGTTCCCGATCACGGTACAGCATACCGACTAGCCGCATTGGGTTAGGCTAGCATACCCAAATCGTCAGATTTGCGATTAGCCTACCCCTCTGGACATGCTTTCTCTCGTTATCTCATTTCATTTCCTTTCCCCCGTGTTAGCCTAGCTATTTAATTGTCATTATTGTATATCTATTTATTTACTATGGTTATTTTATTGTGTTGCTATGTATGACTTGGTTGGCCTATGGGCCACTGTGATCGCCTGGCCTTCCTCACCGCGTGTCTGTTCACCCAGCCGGGAGGGCTCCTGGTCGATTGCGTACGAGACACCCTGTTGCTGTCCCCCTCCCTCCCCCTTGCCTCTCCCCCTCCGTACCATGCCCACCCACCCTGGTGGTGTGATGACTCACTCGTTCACAGCTAGCTACCCGAGTCTGCATGAGAGGGGGAGGGCTCGCGTAGGTGGTGGGGGAGGATCCTCCCAGCGCTCAGGCCTGCTGTACTCAGTCGCTTCGCTCGGGGCTTGGGGCCATCCCCCTCCCTCATACCGTACCTCGGTCGGCCTTCAGGCAGGGGATGTGGGGTTCCCCTCCCATGCCCCCCGCTCCACCGCCACGATACAACCCTCATAACCCTCTCTCTTTCTCCCCGCTCCGGCGGTTTCAGCTCCAGCCACCACCGGACTGATACATGAGTTAGGGTTGTCATATGGGCCTCGGCCCTACTCCAGGCCCTTCTTACGGTTCGTCCGTATCCTACATAGCACACTCATATTATTATTATTATTATTATTATTATTATTATTATTATTATTATTATATTAGGTCCAGAGTTGTACTCCATGGGTTCTGTCTCATGTTATGCGTTTCCCTGTTTCACGTCTTGAGGGCTCGGGTAGGCTTTCATAAATAAATGGTAGCCCTACTCCGGCCCCCAGCGGAGTTAACACGCCTCTCCCTTACATTAACGTGTTACCTCGGGAGAAAGTATAACAATGGGACAGATACCCTCCTATGACCGCCTTTTTATGTTATAACCATATGCAGTCTCATGTACCTTATTTAGTTATATTATTACGGCGCTAGTGTAATATAGTTACATGTTGCTTACCTACTATATGTATCAATTACTCGTTGGCTCCACTCCGGCGCCTACGTGTACTTATATACTAGATTTAATACCTCCCGGAGGTTGTCATCGATACTCATGTATCCTTTGACTTACAGGTCCTTTGCTGTCAGGAAGCAGGCTGCAATGCAGTCCTGCAGGACCCCTGCGGCCACGAGGTCTGTCGCTCCCACGCCGGGTGCGCCGTGAGAGTGGAGGACTTTCTAGTGTGGCACCACGAAGGGTGCCTCACATGTTATACCTTGGTTGGCGAAGCCTCCACCGGGGTAAGTTTTACTCACCGCTGCAAGGTGTTTATTTTGGGTCCTGTTACATTATTTGTTATACTCTCATATGTGTATATACTGACTTATTAATTGATTATTCAGTTACAACCCCGGTCGTTGCCTCTTTTTAATTCTAACCCTCTCTTGCAGGACTCTGATGATAAAGGGAAGGCGGCACTGACGTCGCTGAAGGCCTGGGTCGGGAGTTTTGGGAGGAACTCTCCCAAGGGTTGTCCATATATCCTGGCCCAGGACATGGCGGACCTCATCTTCCCCAGCGTGAAGAAAGGGTCCGTGGTCGACCCCCTGTTTGCCGCCCCCCTCATCGCTGATATTCAAGCCCTAGTATCGCTCCCGGTGGAAGGGGACTTGACTGAGGACGTCGCAGGGGATGTCGCGGCCCTTAACCTAGACATCGAGCGTATGGCTGTCGAAGTCATGGGCACAGGTAAGGGTGTAGTTGAGGCAGGCTCTGGGGGGACTCAGGGGCTTTCCTTGAGTCCTTCCCCTTCTTCTCCTTCTCCTGCTCCGTCTACTTCTACTTATTTCCGGGGCTTCACGGAGAAGCAGCCGTCAGTGCGACCAAAGTCTTCTTCTGTGATCCCCAAGGTAAAATCTTCTATGAGTAAGACTCTCGTGAAGTCCTTGCCAAAGAAGCCAGCTCCTTCGACTGTCACTAAGCCCTCGGCTCTCCATCCCGGGGCGGACAGATCAAGGGTGGCTTCTTCCTAGGCATCAAGATCCCCCAAGCATAGGTCTTGGAAGGAGAAGGCTCAGGCACCCTCCTTCGACCCCGAAGCTTTCTCCTCCAACATATTGGAGAAGGTGGGAGATGTCGTCGGGAACCTGGTGAACGCCAGGTTTGGGGCGATCCTCTCCCAGCTTTCAAGCTCGGTAGAGGCCTTGGGTCAGTCGATCCAGTCCCTAGCGGAGCGACTAACGGCCCAGGAGAATGCTATGACGGGCATTCAGGACTCGATCGCGGCAGGGCCTTCACAGTCCGTGTAGGGGGTAGTGCCTTCCGTCATGCCGGACTCATCCCAGCTTCCGGACTTTAAGCCTGCCAATCCCTGGAGGATTGCAGCCCACGCTACCTTTATCAACGGGATGCTGTTGATTGAGGGCATTGGAACTCGAAGGCTGGAAGACTTTGAGTTCCACCCCAAAGACCTTCAACCTCCATTCATGGGCTACGTCCGGCTAACAGACGCAGCCATGATGAGAGAGGATAAAGTCCCCAAGGAGACTGTAATCCTTCCTCGGGAGCAGGCACAACAGACTTGGCTGAGGAGCCTAGAAGAGTGGGAGTGTGAGAACTCTCGCCTCACCACCTTCAGAAGCCCTTTCACCATCTTTACGAACGGTGGAAGGCACTCCGCTCCCACTTACCCTCAAGGTAGTGGAAGCGACCTACCAGGTGGCTCTTAGGGACGAGCCTATGCCCCAGCTCCGGGAGACAGAGCCCACATCTCTTCTGATCCCCGGATCTGATGCTTACTTTGAAGGTGCGGTGCCCACCTTCACAGTAGGCAAACTAAAGCCTGACTGCGCCACCACTCTCTTTAGTGAGAGGCTTCCCAGGTTGTCGGAATCTCTGTTCCAGACAGAGTACAACGCCTGGACTAGGTTGGCAAGATCCTCTCCTCCTTGACGACGGCGGAGATGATGGCTCTAGCCGTTGTTCAAAGTCACTGCAAAGGGACTACTGCACACAATGCAGTGCGACCTTTATGACTTCCTAGTCGCAAGGAGGAATTGCAGGAAGCATGTCCTGGCAGAGGCCATGATCCGGCATGAGCCTAATAAGCTCATCGCTCCTCAATTTGGGGGACAGACCTCTTCCCCACTCCAGTGGTGGCAGAGGTCTTGCATGAGGCATCCAAGGTGAAACCAGAGCCTCAAGGTCAGGTGGGGCCTAGTGGCCAAGAGGAAGCCGGAATCTTCCGGCACTAACCCTAGGCTTAAGAAGAAGCCACGGAAGTTTCAGCCCTTCCAGGCTCCTCAGCAAGCTCTGTGGTCCAGGCAGTGCAGGTGCCTCAAGGATCGCAGCACACCTCCTCTAAGGCTCAGCAGCAACACCAGTTCCTGCTGCTGACTCCACCAACTCAGCAACCCCAGCCTTCAACCTCCTTCGCTGTCTCGCCGGCCTATAACTCGGCTTTTGAGGCTCAGGCTTTCAGCTGTTTAATAGGTTCGCCAGAGGCAGCAGGGCTAGGGGCGCCTCTCGCCAAAGAGGATCTGGCAGGGCCGCCAGCAGAGGTAGAGGCTTCCGGGGAGCGCGCGGCGGTCGTCCCTCGGTAAGTCAGCAGTGAGAGTCCCAAGGTAGGAGGGAGACTGTACCTCTTCCGCCACCGGTGGAGGTTCAGCCCTTGGGCTCACAGTATCGTGACCAAAGGTCTAGGTTGGAGTTGGCTAGAGGGCCCTCCTCCAACCAACGAATTCTATCAGAAACCAACAGCGGAATTGATAGAGTATACTCAAGACCTCCTTCTCAAAGGAGTAGTATCAAGAGTCAGAAATTAAAATTTCAAGGACACTTGTTCAGCGTGCCAAAGAAAGACTCAGGAAAGCGGAGAATTATCCTGGACTTGTCCCATCTGAACTTATTCATTCCTTGCGACAAGTTCAGGATGCTGACCGTTTCGGAGGTACAGACCTTACTAACCCGTGGGGCCGTCACAACCTCTATAGATCTTACAGATGCTTACTATCATGTTCCAATAGCCAGACACTTCCGACCATTCCTAGGCTTCAAACTAGGAAACAGGGCTTATGCCTTCAAAGTAATGCCATTCGGGCTTAACATCGCCCCCAGGATTTTTACGAAATTGGCGGAAGCAGTCGTCCAAGAATTGAGGACTCAAGGAATAATGTTAGTGGCTTATCTGGACGATTGGCTCATTTGGGCAAAGAACCCCAAAGAGTGCAAGAAAGCAACGGTCAAAGTGATTAAGTTTCTAGAACACCTAGGTTTTCAAATAAACAAAACCAAGTCCAGGCTAACACCGGAATCTCGGTTCCAGTGGTTAGGCCTTCAGTGGAACTTGCAGTCACATACTCTATTAATCCCGCCGTTGAAAAGGAAAGAAATAGCAAAATCCACAAAGCAATTTCTCAAACAACGTCAGACCTCCCGGAGGAGTCAGGAAAGGATCCTGGGCTCACTCCAGTTTGCCTCAGTCACGGACATCCTTTTGAAAGCCAAACTCAAGGACATAAACAGGGTTTGGCATTCCAAAGCGAACTGCAGATCCCAGGACAAGTTAGCCTCTATCCCGGCGATCTTACGGAAAAGTCTCCGCAGTTGGACGGAGGTAAAGAACCTATCAAAGGCAGTACCCCTTCAGTTTCCCCCGCTGTCTTTAGTGATCCACACGGACGCCTCACTAACCGGGTGGGGAGGGTACTCGCAGTACAAAAAGGTAAAGGGAACCTGGTCCTCACCATTCTGCCAGCTACATATCAATGTACTGGAAGCCATGGCAGTGTTTCTCACTCTGAAACGGCTCCGGCCATCCAAGAAATCACACGTCAAGCTAGTTCTAGAGTGCGGTAGTAGTCCACTGCATAAACAGAGGCGGATCCAAGTCAAGCCACTTGAACCACGTCCTGATAGCCATTTTCTCTCTGGTGGACAGGAACAAATGGCACTAGTCAGCCACTCATCTAGCAGGGGTAAGGAACGTAGTAGCAGATGCTCTGTCTCGCTCCGTCCCGTTGGAATCGGAGTGGACCTTGGACAAAAACTTGTTCACTTGGATCTGTCAAAGAGTCCCAGGGCTTCAGGTAGATCTCTTCGCCACAGAGTCAAATCACAAAATCCCTTGTTATGTGGCACCCAACCTGGACCCTCTGGCTTATGCCACGGATGCTATGGTCCTAGATTGGAATGCATGGGAAAGGATTTACCTATTTCCTCCGGTGAATCTTCTTCTGAAAGTACTGAACAAACTCACGTCATTCAAAGGCCGGGTGGCTCTAGTAGCTCCCAATTGGCCCAAGAGCAATTGGTTCCCTCTACTTCTAGAATTGGGACTCCGGCCCCTACGGATTCCCAATCCCAGACTAACCCAGTTAGTGCAAACTGTGTCCGCTTCCTCAAGAATTCAGAAAGCCCTAACTTTATGGACTTCATGAAGTTTGCAGCTCGCAGGAACGCGGATATTGAGCCCCAGAATATTTCATTCTTGGAGTCAGATAAAAGGGAATCTACCTTGAGTCAATATGACTCGTCCGTTAAGAAACTAGCCATGTTTCTTAACGACTGAGACACGCAAATCATGACCAAAAATTTGGACATATCCTTCTTTAGATCATTGTTCGAGAAAGGTCTGGCCGCAAGCACTATTACTACTACCAAATCAGCTCTTAAAAAGATCTTCCAATTTGGTTTTGGTATAGACCTTACGGATTCTTACTTTTCCTCTATTCCAAAAGCTTGCGCTAGACTTAGACCCTCCAAGAGACCTAAGTCAGTTTCTTGGTTTCTGAATGATGTTCTTAAACTGGCCTCAGAAATTGATAATGAATCTTGTAATTACATAACTCTCCTGAGGAAAATTTCATTTTTACTAAGCCTAGCCTCAGGAGCTAGAATCTCAGAACTGTCGGCTCTATCAAGGGAACCAGGTCACATTGAATTCCTTCCCTCAGGGGAAGTTCTCCTATCCCCAGATCGTCAGTTTTTGGCCAAAAATGAGGATCCACAAGATAAGTGGTCCCCATGGAAAATCCTACCACTTCCCCAGGACAATTCTCCAAGTCCTGTTAACTCTTTAAGAGCTTACTTGGGTAGAACGACCTTAAGATCTTCAGGTCCATTATTCATTAGGGAAAAAGGTGGTACGATTTCCTTAAAAGGGATCAGGCAATAAATTTTGTACTTTATTAAACAGGCCAACCCGGATTCCTTTCCTCATGCCCATGCTGTAAGGGCAGTGGCCACATCTATTAATTACTTTCAGCATATGAATTTTGACGAACTTAAGAAATATACAGGCTGGAAATCTCCGGCAGTTTTTAAACACCCCACTACTTAAAATCTTTGGAAGCCCTTAATACTGCATGAAATATCTATTACCCTTTCTTTGTAGCCTTCCCTTCTACCTGCCTCATTGCACCCTTACTTAGTTAGGTCGCCTCTAGTATATATGTATTACCTTGGATGTAGTTGCTTCATTCATTGTTACTTGCTTGGGACTCTGTCCACTCGGTTATTGTATATTTGTCAAGTTATATGTTCTTTACTATAGCCTACTTGTTTACCTTTAATTATCTTTAAGATCGTAGGCTTAGTAGTTTTAAGTTTATTAATCTAGTAGTTTTAAGATGTTTAACAATTAAGCTTTGCTTTGTAAGCTTTTGTATCATTAAGTTGTTCATTATACTATTTAACCTTACAGGTGTTTGTTTTAACCCTTCTTAATGTCTGTGCAGTCCCCCAAGCTTGGTGAAACCAATTCTCTGGCACTATTTCACGGAGCGACACAGGCTAAGCCCAGAAAAGGGATTTTGACGAAGGAAAAATCTATTTCTGGGCAATGACCTGTGTCGCCCAGTGAAACCTCACCCTGTAGTTAGTATTCCTCACCCTGCTTACCCCAAGCTTGGGTGCTATCTGCAGGAATGACGTCACAGGCGTCGGAGGCGCTCACGGTAGTAGTAGAGGGTAGCGAGGGCTATAGTTCGGCTCCTCCGTAGTAGGGGTTTTGTCGAAGGAAGAAGCTAAATGGCAAGGGACCTCTGGTAGTGGTATCCACTCGCTCTTTATCTATACCGACACCTTTTATTAAAAGGTGAGCGAGCCATTTATCTTGGCACTATATTGTTTCTCTTTTTCTCTGGGATGAATAGCAATATTTATACCTTAGAAATAGTATCAAAGGAACCATTTCACGGAGCGACACAGGTCATTGCCCAAAAATAGATTTTTCCTTCGTCAAAATCCCTTTAACGAGCCTTGCTGCCGAACTGGTGGTGGAAGCTGCACCACCCGACATCTGGGAGGGGCTTCGGCGATCGCTGGTATGCTGCACCAACCGTGTCCTCCTGCTGTAGGTTGTTGGCTGACAGAGGAGAGGAGGTTTTGCAGCTTGGGTGGCGGTAAATAGCGCAAAACCTGCTGCACCAGACTTTCCATCTCCATGGTCTCGGCATTAGGGTTCTGGCTTTGGACTTCAGGCGCGAGCTGGCGAAGGAAGAGTTGGCGAAGGATGCTCACCTCCTGCCTTCGTCCTTGGTGGTTCCCCTCTGGCAGGAGGACCAGGTCCTGGAGCTTGTGCCAGGCCAGTCTGGGATCCAAGGTGGTCATGGGGTTGACCATGAGGTAGAAAATTTGGGTGGCTCGCTGGGGAACTGGGAGGGAGAAGGCCTGGATGAGCTCCGTCTTCAGGCCTTTGTAGGGCAGCTCCCCGTGCTAGCTTTGAAGGCATCTGCTGTGAGGGCCCCGGCAATGAGGTCTGCCTTGGTGCAGTCCCGGGTGATGCCGAGGATCTAGAGCTGGATTTCTGCCCGCTGCAGCCAAGTTGCGATATCCTCACTGCAGAAGGGCAACAGCTTGACGTGGTGGGGCTCCGGCGGTGTGGTCGTCTGGGGTGCGGGCATGGGCGTCAAGGAGGACTTGAGCGCGAAGAAGGATCGTCTCGTGGATCGCAGGGTCGAGGCGGACACAGCGGAATTGAGTGAATGCGCTGAACTCTCCATCGTATTGTCGTGAATGGCGGGCCAAACCATAAGACTGAAAGCCAAAACACTTCTGTGAAGAAATGCCGTTGCGAGTCCACTAATGGCGTCGAGGAGTACCAGAGAACCTAGACTAGGCATCATATGGGTCTGTTAAAGGTTCTCTGAAGGTGAGCAGCGGTAATTAGTCCCTTAAAGGCAAAGCCAAAACCTCTTGGGTCACCTACTCCTGGGTCACCAATTGTGGGGTCAGAGTAATATGAGGAGAGCGAGCGAACTAACTTTACTTGGAAAATGAGGCTGTACATAAGGCGGCGTGCAGACGGAAGCGTAGTGCCCATCATGCACGCACGAACAAACATAAACAAAAAGGGACAGAGCTCCTGCTATGAATGTGTTTCTTCACAGGCGAAAATACATGAATAATTTTACATAGAGGGAACAGATTCCCGACATATGCACATCAAAAGAAAGGACGTAAAATGCTCTACATTTTAGTTCCTGGAAGAAAAGAGAGGACATATGGGTATAGAGATTTGTACAATGGAAGGGCGACCATACTCCCAAATGTCGTCCTTACACTGTCACCTGGATCACAAGACCCAGCATACACCTCAGTGTCCTCCTGCTGTGTAGTGTTAATACGTATCACCTCAGATCCCTAGGTTTAGTTGCACCAAAAATTTTTCAGCAAAAGTATTTCTTATGTTTCATCCTTCCACACATTTATCAGGGAGCACATTATATTTATTTAACTTATGCAAATGCCCCTATTTTTAGCTTTAAGCTTTTGTCAACATACTTCAGTTTAACTTCCCTACATAGGGTTGATATGATGTAGGTACATATCTTACTCACATGTTCCATAGGTCCCAAATTTCCACATTGTAGTTTAAGCTGTTCATTCCAACATTCTTTTCTACCTTAGAGAAGTTAATTGATGGGTATACTCATCTGCTGAAAGATTTTTCCATTTTCCTAAAACTGAGTTAGAGAAGTTTCAGATTTAACCATTTTTACCATTTTTAAGTAAACTTTTTGGTTGATCGAATCAAAATGCTGTTAAGGTGGTTATCAGACCTACAAGGCTTACAAGTCCTTATATATGACTTGAACTCTGGTTAAATCTATATCCTTGTGAGGTGTGACCAGCAACAAAACTGTCAGACAAAGAAAATTTTTACATGATGATTTTATGTCAATCTGAAATGTCATCTGCTTCAGCAAATTTCTGCCTAAATAAGGGATTTTGATGAAGGAAAAATCTATTTCTGGGGGAAGACCTGTGTCGCCCGGTGAAATGTTCCTGTAGCACACATTTCTAGGTATAAATAGATGCTAAATATACCAGAGAAAAAAGCTAAAGGGTGTCGGTATAAGACAAGGACGAGTGGAAGCCACTACCACAGATATTCTGCCAATTAGAAGACTCCTCTCAAAACCCCTCTCTAGATAGGTGCCGTTACAACATCTACCTTATGTCTACCTTCCGCTCGCTACTACTACAACTTCTGCCCGAAAGCTTCATTCCTGAATTACGCACCCAAGCTTGGGCCAGCTAAAGGTTGGGGGACCAGGAAAAGAGAGGGATGGGTTCACCGGGCGACACAGGTCTTCCCCCAGAAATAGATTTTTCCTTTGTCAAAATCCCTTTTCTGAATTCGACCTGTGTCAGCTGGTGAAATAGTATCAGAGAATTGGCCATACAAGCTTGGTAAATCATAAAATTTTATAGATATATAAGGAAAAATAAAAATTTTCTTAAAATTATGTTTTAATAACCAATGTAAGAATAGCAAGTTACAAATGGTAAAAAAGGGATCAAATATGACCAAATCCATACTATCCTGGGAAAAACAACAGGTAAGGAATACAAAAAACAAACAATTATGAATTATGTACATGTCCAGGAGTGGGTTGATGAGCAATCCAGACCGGAACATAAGGTAGTCAGGCAGGGATTACGAGCGAGGCAGGTAGGTGAGAGTGAGCATCAAAAGAAAAATTAATAGCAAAATAAAAGAACAGGAAATAGAGTTACAAAACTAGGCCTTATCAGGGGAGACAATGCTCCCTGCAGCCACTGCCGAATATTTAAGGGCCTCTAAATTCTTTAGATAGTGGCGTTTAAATACTGTCGGGGTTTTCCAACCCGTATATTTTTTAAGATCCTCGAAGTTCATATTATGAAAATAATTAACTGAGGTAGCCACTGCCCGGATATCATGGACATGAGGGACTGAATCCGGATTGGCTTGTTTAATAAAATAAAGAATTTGTTGTCTGATTCCTTTCAAGGAAATGGTTCCGCCTTTTTCTCTAATAAAAAGAGGACCTGAAGACTTTTCAGAAGTTCTGCCCAGATGAGATTTTAATGTGATGATAGGACACAATGATGGGTCCTGTGTGAGAGGTATAATCTTCCATGGAGCCCACCTGTTTTGTGGGTCTTCATTCTTTGCTAAGAATTTCCGATCTGGGGAGAGCAGAACTTCACCTGACGGGAGGAAATCAATATGATTTGGTTCTCTAGAGAGAGCCGACAGTTCAGATATTCTGGCGCCTGAGGCCAGACTCATTAAAAATAATGTTTTCCTGAGAAGGGTTATATATGAGTATGATTCATTATCAGTGTCTGAAGCCAACTTGAGTACATTGTTTAAAAACCAGGAGACCGTGTGAATCACTCTTCATTTGTTCAAGTCCTTCTTCGGTACACTGAACAGACGTCCTTGAAATTTCAGGCGACTGAGTTTATTGGCTTCTTTTGAAGATCTTTGGCATAGTCTAGCAGGTCTGTTGTTGGAATCTGGTGAAAACTGACTGGTGGAGGAGGACTTTTCTTCCATTTCCACCCCAGACCTTTCGATACAATACTGTGGGCCCATGAACTGAAGGTCCAATGGTCCCGGGAGAGATACAGTCTCCCGCCCACTTGCAAAGCCTCACTGACTGGTTGAGGTCTTACTTCCTCTGCCTCTAAAGCCAGCTCTCTGTCGGAAGGCACCTCTGGCTCTGCTGCTCCTTGCGTGCCTATTGAAGCCTCGAAATGTCCCTTGTGATTCAAAGGAGGCGTTGAAAGCTGGGGAAGTTACAAGGGCGGCCGAACTCGAAGGCTGTTGAGTCGGTTGACTCTGTAGCAGAACAAACTGTTGATGTGGCTGTGCCTTAGATGTCGAAGGCTTGTTGATCTGGGAGACAGGAACAGCTTGCACTACTGTCTGAGGCTGAGAGGACTGGAAAGGTTGGTACTTCCTAGGCCTCTTCCTACCTTTGGATTGTGGTCCGGGGGTCTCAAACTTCCTTTTGAAGGGAAGTCCCCAACGGACACGAAGGTTCTGGTTAGCTCTGGCCGCCATGCTGAGGACGCTGTTAACCATGTCCTCGGGAAAGAGCTTGGCACCCCAGATCGACGCCTTTATGAGCCTGTTCGGTTCATGCCTGATAGAAGCATTAGCAAAGACATGCTTCCTGCAGGCTCGTATAGCCACTATAAAGTCATACAGGTCTGATTGAAAAACCTGTAATAGTGACTTTGTCAGGACCCGGAATAGAGGCTCATCTGCAAAGGTCGTAGCAGTCAACTCTGCAGTGGTGACTGAGTTAATTGACCTGCTCAGCCTGCATCTTGCTTCGAATTCCGCCTTAACCATGGGGTCCAGAATTCTAAGCAAACGTTCACTGAATTGTGTGGAGGCACACTTCGGGTCGAGTTTGCCCATTGGAACTTCATTCGGCACTACAGACATGGTATAGCAACCTTTGTGGGGTGTCAACTAGGTGTTGACACACTCCCATTCTGTGAGGGTGCGGACCCATGCAGACTGAGCCTGGTCCCTAGGGTAGATAACCGTCTCTTTCGGGACTTTGTCTACCCTGACCAGCGCTTCCTCGGCTAGTCTAGCGTAGCCTGGGAAGGGAAATTGAAGGCCCGCCGGGAAGAACTCATAGTCTTCCACTGGTCGGGTTCCGCTAACTTCAGTGGTAAGCTTGCCCTCTGAGAACGGGGCATGCAGAGCCAACTGCCACGGGTTGCTGTTTTTCGAACGGCGCGTCCGGCGCCGCAAAGGACTGCGATGTGTTTCCGGACTGGAGGAATCCGGTCACCAATTCCTCCTGGGCCTGTAACCTCTGGGTCAGAGACATGATGGACAGACCTGAAGTCTCGAGACCTGAGGTGAGTTGAGTGGACATCGTTTCAAGTCTCGAGTCCACTACTTCGCTCATCTTCCGCACGAGAAGATTCGCGAAAGCCTCCTGGTCAAAGCCAGACTCTGCCGGTCTGGCTTTGGAAGACTTAGCTCTCGACCTCTTGGGTGGGGGAGTAGCTTTAGCCGAGGAAGTCGAAGGCTTGGGAGCCGATGACGACCTGGCGGAGCCTGCCGGGGAAGGCTTGGTTGGTTTACTCACCTTCGGCAGGGATCTCGTCTTCAAGGTTTTGACCTTGGGGATTACTGAGCCCGACCAATTCCAAGTGGGGATGGACTTCGTAGGGAAGCCCTGGAAGGAAGGCGGAGAAGAAGGAGTAGGACTAAAAGGAAGACTACCTGCCTCACTTACCTCCCTACCTACCTCCTGTTCCTCAGTGGCATAGGCTCTCGGTGTAGGCTGATGGCTGCCACTTCCTCTGTGACAATATCACACAAGCTCTCTTGGTCCTCCGAGGGAGGGGTTGAGTCTCCTGGCGGATACACTCGATGATGGGAGCCGCCACTGCTGCCGGTACTGCTGCCGAAACTGGAGCGTTAGGGTAGAGGAGAGTGCACAGCTCCTCCGACAGCACGTAGGGTTGGCCGGATTTCACGTTCCTGCCGAAGCCGCCTACCCAGGCCTTAAGGGCCACCATCGAGGAAGACTTGAGCGCCAGACTAACTTGTAAGAAATAACCGAATTAGGTTCCCCAGTGTCGGGGAATTTTCCCCAAACCAAAAGTGTAACAAAAATTTCACAGAAACAATGAGGCGAGTATGTTACCTACCGACTCGTCTGTTACAATCTTAACCAGATCGTAGCACACCGTACAGGCTTCCGGGTGCCAGACCGCACTTTCCTCCACATGGATGGTGCAGTTGGCACGGGACCGGCCGTCCTGGCAACGGACCATCTGTAAGTTGAAAAGGTATATGAGTATCGTCAGATAATGCTGCCGGAGTTAATTCCAGCGGTATGAGTACACTTCAACTAGATACTTAACCAGTTAAAGGCAAAATCGGGTGTAATTTTCAACTTACTTGTTATTAATAAAGCTCTGGATGTCTCCGCCTGCTCCGGAATCCATACTTGGGATCGTCAAAGCTATAACAAGCGGAGAGGGCCTGATACGAGCAGAACAGGGGAATAAGGTAAAGCCTAAGACTGAGTCTGATCGCACCGAAGCAGAGTAATGAAACCTAACCAATTGTAGGCGCATTCTCTGAGCCCAGTTCCGCCCCCACCAGAGTGGGGAGCAGCGACAGCATAGAAGATGGAAAACAGAGTGGCGGGAACAACGGTACGTGAAACTCCGGTGTATACTTTCTGGCGTGTGATGGTAGACCACACTTCGTTGGAACAAATACGGGCCCGGAGACATACCAACAGAGGCTAAATAAAACATTCTCTTACATAATCTCTAAAAGACTTCGCCCACTCCGGAATCCATAATCTCATTATCACAATAGTAAAAGCCAGCGGGGTCGGGCTGATACGAGCAGAACAGGGAAAATAGGTAAAACCTAGGCCTGAGTCTGATCGCACCAGGGAAGAGAAGCAGTTCTAAGGTAATTAGAAACGCAGCTCTAAGCCCAGTTCCGCCCCCACATGAGTGGGGAGGCAGTGATAACATAGAGGAGAACAGAAAACAGAGCGGCAGAGCAGTGGTACGTACAATCCGGCGTATAGCTTACTGGCTGGTGTGATGGTAGACCCCACCATGCCAGAGGACCCACAGGCCCGGAAACATATCAATAGAGATTACATAATCTACTAATCACCCAATCTCCTCCGACTAATCCCCTGGATTAAGCTGTACGCTCTAGCTGTCGTTCATCAGTAGGATTACTTGAGCAGCGAGCTAGCTAGGCAGCGCCGGAACGAGTCCGGGGCAGGGGGGGGGGGGGGGGGGGGAGTGTCTGGAGGAGAGAAGACGAGTCGTGATCGCCTGGCCACAGCAACCGATCAGTGACCAACCACCTCTCAGGAGCCGTAACTAGCCTACCACTAAAGGGGCAAAAGACGGCAGCCAACTGACACCCTAAAGGGTGCAAAGGTCCAGGCTACACACAACCAGACAATTCATTAAATGATTGATGAGGAATTACTGGAAGAACTGCGAAAGGAGGGAGGGGGGGGAACGCATCCAGCTAAGAACCCAGTCTAACCCTCCGAGATTGGTACAGATCTGGTCAGGTAGGCTAGCATGGCCTCCAAAGGACATCATGAAGAGGACGGATAAAACCTAACACAACCCTCCAAAATTGAATCTTCCGATCTGGTCAGGTACGATAGGTCTAGGCCCTACAAACATGACACGAGAGAGACTCTCTGTCCTGGATCACCCTCCAAGCAAACATAACTGCCTGGTCGGGAGGTGGTAAGGGAGGGGCCGCAAGGGTGGAGGGGCATAAGACAGCCTGGCCTACCTTCCAAAACCTAGCCTAGGTCTGGTCGGGTAGGCCAGGGAAGGACATCGCGAAGGACTTCCAACCTCAACAAAAGTAAAACAATTATCTGAATAGTTTATCACAAAGGTGCATATAATCGAGTGCATTACTGACTAAAATCGAAAAACACACTAAAAGTATACATGCATGAGTACCGCGAGAGAGAGAAAGGAATCGTCCTCTCCCAAAAACTGGCGTACTGCTAGGCTAGCCTAGAAGCCAAAAACACATTACTCGCGCATAACAAATGAAGTATAAAACCGTACACAAGAAGGGGAACCAACACGCTCCTGAGGGGCTGAAGATGATAAAAGGTGCCCCAAAAGGCTAAAAACGAGAGATAATCGTAAAAGAAAAAGCCTCAGAGTATGTCAGGAGCGAGTTGGGCCCTACAATAGACTAAAGATGTAAGGATAAAACTCGTAAAACTAATGCTCTAGAAATCGACAGGAGCGAGAATAATGAAAAGGCATACGAAAACAGTAGTATGAATAGTGAAGTGCTAAACGGTGGACAAAATCCATCACAAGATAACAACTGGGAAAATTATGCACGCTGCGAATGATGCACCCAAAATGGCGGATGTAAGGAGCGTCACCCCAGTTCGCGAGAACAAAGGGACTTAACCCTCTTACGCCTACTGGACGTATTTTATGTCGACATTTTTTGTCTCCAGTGTGCCGACTGGACGTATTTTACATCGTCTTACAAAAGTTTTTTTTAAAATTCGCGGAAAAATACTTATAGGCCTACCAGCCTAAAACTTTTGAACCACGCGCCTTGGGGGATGCTGGGAGTTCACGGATCAAGGTGTTGTTTTGTTTACAATTGTTACACAGGTGCGCAAGCGCGAATTTCTTTCTTGCCGCACTAAAAAGTATCTGTGACACATCTCGGAAATTATTTCGTCACTTTGACATAATTTTTGTACCATTGTAAATTAGCCATTACATGAAGTATTATATATGAAAATGTGTGCATTTTTATGTAGAATACAACAATAAAATACTCATGATTGTAGCTTTTATCAGTTTTGAGATATTTTCATATAAATAACGATAATTGCCAAAATTTCAACCTTCGGTCAACTTTGACTCTACCGAAATGGTCGAAAAACGCAATTGTAAGCTAAAACTCTTATATTTTAGTAATATTCAATCATTTATCTTCATCTTGAAACAAATTCGAAGTCTCTAGCAAAATATTTAGATTTATGGTGAATTTTAAAAAAAATCTTTCCTTTCCTCCGCGCTGTGATTTTTTGAAAAAAAATATTTTTTCCGCTTCCGCGCTCACTCTGAAACACCTCCGGCACACGAGAGACAATTTTTTTTTTACCGCTTCGGCGTAAGAGGGTTAATAAAGGGCTAAAAAGGGATGCATCGTGCCCTTACGAGATTCAAAAATGAAAAATGGAATACTCAACTTAGATGAAGAAGCTTGGGGCTCTTGGGCAGACATGCTTCGCCAAAAAACTCTTCTTGTTCTAATTGGCAGAATATCTGTGGTAGTGGCTTCCACTCGCCCTTGTCTTATACCGACACCCTTTATGGGTGAGCGAGCTGGAGGTAGTAACTTCAGCATTCCATTTAGCTTTTTTCTCTGGTATATTTAGCATCTATTTATACCTAGAAATGTGTGCTACAGGAACATTTCACCGGCCGACACAGGTCGAACCCAGAAATATGAGTATATGTACTGGCTATCTATGTTAATATTCAGCAATTTAAATCACAAATGAGGTTCTCTATGGTATTTGTTTGAAAAATACTGTGATCTAATCACATCTAACATGGAGGATGCACTTAGAAATCGTGGCGGGGATAAGTATTCAAACACATACCACAGAGCATTGTATCTAACACTTACTTACACTGACTTATATACTAGTATGCATATGTATCTTTAAAACTGAAAAAAAGGGGGGCAAGTCACAAACATGGAAATTTTCAACTGAAGGATAAGTACATCAGAAAAAAATGTGTAAAATGAAAACAGGTTTTAAAAAATGCTTAAAAACAATTTAAAATAAATTTTTACACTAATGTATACAAAGTGTAAGGAATAATTTACAATATATGCAAAGAATAAAATAACATACATACATAACTCTAAATTTGAAGAAACCTTCAAGATGATTATAAGGTTCACAGTCAAATCTTATAGTATTTCTTAAACTATTGACTGCTAATTTCCACCTTTGTAACATGTTTCACAATTTTAGTTTTAAAAACACTACAAGAAAATGTAAAGAAACTTTAAATAAAATTCTCTAGATAAGGTATATGTTTACTTATCCATGTTTGAAAAATGTTTATGATAGCATTATTAAACTAGTATTACAGAAGCATAGCAAAAGTATAAGTTGCTAAGATAACAACTATACAGGGATTGACTTACTCAACCCCATCAGTATACAGTACATACGTATATGTATATTTTCATCTCTTAGTAGAAACTGCTTAAAAGCTTTACACTTAGACTGAAAATTATTATTATTATATATTATTATTATTAATAGCTGTTTCTACAGCATTTAATTTAAATAAAATCTTCTCAATTCTTCTTAGCCTTTTTCTCATCAGCATGGAGCTGCTATATGAGGTTTCCTAACGACATATAAAGATTTCAGTTGTCTTAGGTTTATTTCCGCTGATGTGTTGACAGCGCATAGGCAGTCATCTAAGAGAGTATACAAGAAAGTGAATTAAGGTTACGTGATTTACAGGTATTTATAGCAGGCAGGGCGTGTACAATCGGTGGGTAGGTCAATAAGCAGGGATTTTAATTGGTCGTTGGTTAGTGATGAAATCTGTCCCAGAGGAGTTGAGATCTCCAAGGTCTGTCCAGGGTTGTTGGCGTGGGTTGGGATACCTGCCACCTGGATGGTAAGTATTATAAGCCATCCAGGTGACATGTCATCCGCTCACTCTCTCATCCACCAGGGAGACCGAAAGGTCCATGCAAATCCTCATCAATGACAACTTCGCAAATCGTATGGTTGAAAGTCAAACGCGAGACTCCATAAATAACGGCGCACCAGGAAAGCATGACAGAAACCAACAATGACCAAAGTGGAGCTATAAAAATATTTTATAAAAACTATATGCACCACAAATATTTGGAAGACAAAAAGGCTATTAGGAAAATAATAAATGAATATGTCTCCCCCATTGCAGATGATAAAATTAACCTCATAATTTATTATAAAAATATGAAAACCAGCTAGCTGCTTCTTAAAAACAACCCGGCTCCCCAAGAAATGTCTGAAGAGGAGTGTCATTGAATTCACATGCCCGGTGGAAGGATGCCACCACTCCTAGGTCGGGATGACAACAACCAGACTCTCTAAATGTATCTCCTGCCATCTTCAAGAGGGGGCCATTTTCAATCGCTACAAGGAAAAACATAAGACCAGAAAGAGCTGAGCTTATAACAAACAGAAATTATTGACTAAGCACCGGACCGAAGACATCTACATTATCTTGAGGCACTGCATATATTAGTAAAAAAGCCGAATATCAACACAATAAAAGAAACAGAATTTCTCCCTACCATCATAAGAAGAAATATAAGAAACCAACTGACTACATATACCATCACGAGAGAGAGAGAGAGAGAGAGAGAGAGAGAGAGAGAGAGAGAGAGAGAGAGAGAGAGAGAGAGAGAGAGAGAGAGAGAGAGAGGATGACGTGTCACCTGGAATGCTTATAATACCTACCACCCAGGTGGCAGGCACCCCAACCGACACCCAACCCACGCCAACAACCCCTGACAGACCTAGGAGTCAACGCCTCAGGAAAGATTTCGTGCCCAAACAACGACCAATTAAAATCCATGCTATAAATACAGTGGTACCTCGAAATACGAAATTAATCCATTCCGAGGCGCCCTTCGTATCATGAGGTTTGCGTATCTTGGACGACATTTTACATGTAAAATGGCTAATCCGTTCCAAGCTCTCCAAAAACACCCCAGTAAATTTCATAATAAAGCTAAATTGACCTATAAACAATGAAAAACTACAACAAATTGGACCATTCAATACCTAACTTAATAACGTAATGCTAATTACCTGTAAATAAAGTGTATTAGTGTACATGGTATACAAGAAATACTGTACGTATGTAGTAAAATGTGGAAGCTTACCTTTCGAGTGAGGCTATCTCTGAAAGTGGCGGCAAAGGAGGACAAACGGCAGATACGTACGTATGTACGTACACTTAACTTTACGAAACACATAAAAAAATGTAAGGAAAACTAAACTAAAATTTACGAAACACATTAACAAAACTGTAACACTTAACTTTACAAAAAAACTAAAATAAAAAATAAAAATTTTTCTTTTTTTATTTAAAAATTTTTTTTTTTACTTTTTTATACTTTACGTAGTTTTTTTTTATACAAAATTTCAACTTCATCACCACTTTCAACTTTCTGTTTTTTATCACTTGGTTCTTCCTTTTTACTTACTCCTGCTAATGCTAAAGGCCTCTTTAAAAAATAACCAAGGAAGATTGCTTCTGCCTACTTTTCACAATGTTCCTAAAACGACTCAGGAAAACGTCATCGAACTGCGCAAGCATACGACCTGTGTGAGCCTTTTCGGGGTGTCTTTTTTCTATAAACGATTGCACTTTATGAAAAGCGGCTAGAACATCCTTAATTTCTGCCGTTGTCATAGGGTCGCCCTCCTCCTCCTCGCCCCTGCTAGAGAACTCCTCTTGAACGACGTTATGTTGCATGGCCTCCAACTCCTTCAGGTCATCCGTCGTAAGCTCCTCTTGGTGCTCCTCGAGAAGGTCGTTGATGTCGTCCTCGTCGACGACCAGCCCCATGGACTTGCCGAGTGCAACGATCTCGTCAAGATCTGGTTGCATAACAGTTTCAGGATCGTCAACTGTTTCTGAATCTGCAGCACCAGCTTCGCCCACGTCGAATCCCTCGAAATCTCGGGCAGATACGGCATCAGGCCAGAGTTTCCTCCACGCAAAATGCTCCTTCCAAAATTCACGCAAGGTGAGGTTTGTGGTATCGGTGATGTCGAAACATCTCTTGAAAAGATGTTTCATGTACAGCTTCTTAAAGTTCGATATCACTTGCTGGTCCATGGGCTGGAGGAGAGGGGTGGTGTTAGGCGGAAGATAAAGAATCTTGATGAAGGAATACTCCGCTAGGATATCTTCCTCGAGGCCAGGAGGGTGCGGAGGGGCATTGTCAAACACCAGCAGACATTTCAGGGGGAGGCGCTTCTCTTCCAAGAATTTCTTCACTGTCGGGCCGAAACACAGATTTACACACTCCGTGAACAAAAGTCTCGTTACCCAGGCTTTTGCATTAGCCCTCCACATCACTGGAAGCTTCTCCTTAAGCACTTTGTGGGCCTTGAAGGCTCAAGGAGTCTCCGAACGATGCACCAGTAAGGGCTTCACCTTGCAATCCCCGCTGGCGTTCGAACAAAGTGCGAGCGTAAGCATGTCTTTCATAGGCTTATGCCCGGGTTGCTTCTTCTTTTCCTCCGTGATGTACGTCCGACGAGGAATTTTTTTCCAAAAAAGGCCAGTCTCATCACAGTTGAAGACTTGCTGAGAACTGTAGACTTCCTTGGTCATCATCTCGTCGAACGTCTTTTTAAAGGCTTCGGCCGCTTTCGTGTCCGAGCTGGCAGCCTCCCCATGCCGCACCACCGAATGGATGCCAGTCCGTTTACAAAATTTCTCGAACCATCCATGCGAAGCCTTGAACTCTGGGGTTGGCGTTGAAGTCCCTTCCCCTCCGTTGTCTTCCTCCCGGGCAATCAAATCGCCGAAAATAGCACTGGCCTTGTGGCAGATTGCCGTTTTCGTTATTGTATCACCAGCAATTTCTTTGTCTTTTATCCAGACAAGAAGCAGCCGTTCCATCTCGTCGTGCACGTGGGTCCTCTTGCTGGACAAAATAGTCATTCCCTTGGAAGGTGTAGCTGCTTTGATGACATCCTTCTGCTTAAGGATGCCTATTGTCGACGGATTATGGCCGTATTCCTTGGCGATCACACTCAATCGCATACCAGCTTCATACTTCTTGATAATCTCCATCTTTGTCTCCAAAGAGAGCATTCGCTTCTTTCCGTGAATTTCAACTTTCTTGGGACCCATGACTACGTATAAACTGTACGTAATTTACGTATAAGTAGAATAAAGTTTTCACACAACACGATAAAGTACGTATACTGCAACGAAATCACTAACAAATTTACGTTACTAAACGAAATTGTTAGACCGAACGAATACCGCGTGCGTACGATAATGATGCTGCTACCGAGTGGCCGAGGCACGCCGCTACGTACATAGATGCATCATGGGAGGGACGCTGACCAATAGGAGAGAAGGATCTCATGGCGGTGACTAGCATCAGGAACCAATGGGAGAGCAGGAGGATGGTGGCGATTCTAATCAGTTGGCGGCGCGCGAGTTTCAAAATTGTTATCGGTGGTTTGGGCGAATCTTGGACTTTACAGAAACCTTTCGTATCTTAAAAACTTTTCGTATGTAGAGCCATTAAATTTTTTGTATTAGCTTTTGTATCTCGAGTTTTTCGTAAGTTGAGCCTTTCGTATCTCGAGGTACCACTGTACCTGTAAACCACGTACCTTAATTCACTTTCTTGTATACTCTCTTAGATGACTGCCGGTGTGCTGTCGAAACGTCACAGGAAATAAACCCAAGACAACTGAAATCTTTACATGTCCTTAGGAAACCTGATATAGCAGCTCCATGCTGATGAGAAAAAGACAATAAGAAGAACTGAGAATATTTTTATATAAATTAAATGCCGTTTCTTCAGAATACGGTGTACAATTGAAAGAAGTTACAAGATAATAGAAAATGCAGAAAGAAGAGATCAATTATTAGAAGAAAATATAAATTATGTATCCTCTTCCTTCCGCGTTGTTTGCGTCCTCTCTTGCTGATCTGTGAGCAAGTGTGTTGCACCGCCTCCTTCCCCTCCTGCCAAGAGGATGTGTAAGGAATCAGTGCTGTCATCCTCTCCTCTATCACCCCCATCTCCGCTGTGTCGGCGTATCAAGCATTGGAGGGTTAAGGACTTTGCCTTTTTTTCATCGACGAGTGAGGAGCAGCACGTCCGTGTTCCTGAGAGTGTTAGTGTTTTGTCCCCTGTGGAATCTGCTGTGGCTGCATCATCCTCTTCTTCAAGACACAAGTGTGTTGCAGTCTCGCACGCATTTGCGCACGTTGGTGATTCTTCTGCTTCTTCTGCTCCAGGGACTATTCGTCGTCGTGGATCTTAAGACGCCTATAAAAAGATTGAAAATTGTGAATGCGTAAGTAGTGCAGCCACAGTGTTTGCCACCCCCTCCCATTGATGCTGTTTGGGATTCGACTCCGAGGAATTCTCATTCTGTGTCAAGAGTTCGAAATGCTTCTCCATCACATTGCGAGTGTTCATAGTAGTGTTCCTAGTATTGTGGTTGGTTCATCGCAGGAGATGGCGCGTGGCCCCAGTCCGGACAGGTCTGCTGGCGCTTCACGGCTGCTGGGTCTTCCTTTACCGAGGTTGTTGATCTCATTCGTGGGTTCAACAATTTGGAAAGTAGGACTCAGGCTCGGTCGTCTTTCACTCCTACTTGCTTGGAAGCCTCGCTGGGGGCTACGCAAGATCCTAAGTCGTCATTTCAGCTTCCCTTATCGGGGCATGTCCAGTCTGTCTTGCAAAAGGTGAACGCTTCTGTGTCAGATCGGGACAGGTCTCTTCGGTCAAGGGGTTCTTCCAAGTTGCTTCCTCCACCACTCACGAGTCATAGGAAGTATTATGCTACAAACTCTGTCTGCTTGTTGCCTTGTCATCTTGACACAGACTTGTACGTCTCAAGCCAGGGTTGACTTTGGAGTAGGTGAAGTCGGTGGCGTCGTCCTTTTCTCCGCACGATGCCTTGGGTTTGGAGTCTACGGCAGCTTCCATGTTCCAGACAGTGTCATGGTTAGACTTGTGGTCGACGGCCATTGCCAAGATTGCATCTGACAGGTCCCCGGTTGGTGGGTGCTTCTTCACTTGCCAGTTTGTTGCAGTCTGGGGGCAAGGCTTTCTCGTATCTTGCACATCTTGGTGTCAATTTCTGGGCTAATCTTCTGATCAGAAGGCACGCGGCATTGTCCAGGATGGCAAGATTGGTTGGCCTTGAGTCCTTGTTGGCACTCAGGAATCGGGATCTATTAGAATCTCAGTTCCTGTTTCCTTGGACTGAGCTGGAGGATGCAATAGACCGACGGCTGGCTGACACAAAGGACAGGTTGGTGCACCGGGCTGTGTCCAAGTCGCAGTCTCGTTCTCTGAGAAGTCCCGCCCCTCCTCCTCCTCCAGTTCAGCAGCAAATGCAGAGATCGTCATCTGGTAAGCCGTGTAGCAGTTCGGTTTCGGCTGGGCCCTCTCATTCGTCCCAATCTAAATCAGAGGACCAACGTTCCTTTTGGTCCCACTCTTACAGGTCACGGAGGGGCTCCAGGGGTAGAAATAAGGGGGGTCGTCGATAGGCTGGGCACCTCTCCCTCTCCCTCTCCTTTGCCACAGGTGAGGGGTGCCTGGCTGGCCAGTGGGCCGAGTGGCAGTTATGGGGGGAAGAAGTGGGTAGTAGATGTCCTTCGGGTGGGGTATCTACTACTGTTCGACTTCTCTCGGACAGACCTCTGCTCAGGCGAGAGTATTCCCCAGATTCTCTGAAGTTCTTAGCTCTCCGGGAGGAAGTGCAGAAAACACTGGACAAAGTTGCAATAGAGGAAGTGGTGCTTCCGTCTCCGGGGTTTCACAGTCACATCTTCTTAGTGCCAAAGGTGACGGGGATGGAGACCGCGTGATCAATGTTGGCAGCTGTGAGAGAAAATGACTTCATGCTATTGATAGATCTAAAGGACACATACTTCCAAATCCCTATTCATCTGTCATCCAGGAAGTTCCTTTGCTTCTGTCTCAGAGACAAGGTTTTCAAGTTCAAAGTCCTGTGCTTCAGGTTGACCACGGCCCCTCTGGTGTTCACAAGTCTTCTCTCTCGTCTCAACTTGGGCTCATGCTCAAGGGATCCGTTTGCTGAGGTACTCGACGACTGGTTGGTCTTAGCAGGTTCCAGAGAGAAGCTGCTATACAGGACAGAGATCACCTGCTTCGGTATTGCCTGCTTCGGTATTGTCTGGAACTCAGCATCTTGGTGAACCTAGAGAAGTCAAATCTCATACCCAGTCAAAGGAGTCTCTATCTAGGCATTGTCATCGATACAGCAGTCTCGAGGGTTTTCCCGTCGGATCAGAGGTTGGAGAAGTTGCAAGTAGTGGCGTGTGACTTCTTGCCTCAGTAAGCTCATCAGTAGCAGATTCTTCTGGGGATTTTGACTTCTCTGGAGAAGCTGGTCCCTCATTGGCGACTTTACCTTAGGTCTCTACAATGGAGACTGAGGGACTTCTGGTCTCTGGTGGGGGACTCACCCCTGATAAGGGTACCTCTGTCTCTAGAAGTGAGAGAAGATCTTCGTTGGTGGTTGGACAATCAGAATCTCTTGAAGGGTGTTCCTCTGTGTTCTCTTCTGCCGGATTTACTTCTGTTTTCAGATGCCTCCCTTGTAGGTTGGGGCGCTCATTAAGGTGGCCTCATTACTTCGGGTGTGTGAAGTTTGGAGGACAGACAGTAGCATATCAATGTCTTAAGAGTTAAAGGCAGCCATTCTGGGTCTGAAGGAATTTCAGGAGAAAGTAGAGGGACATTCTGTAGTTCTCATGATGGACAACACCATGATGGTCACTTATGTGAACAAGTTGGGGGGGAGACTGGTTTCACGTCAACTTCACGCCTCGACAGTCAAGGTTCACCAGTGGGCGGTCAGCAATTTGGTGGAGCTCTCAGCCAGGTATATCCCAGGCAAAAGGAATGTGGTTGCTGACAAGCTCAGTCATCGGGATCAGGTCCTTGACACAGAATGGTCTCTTCATCAGGCCCTGGCAGACAGGCCCTTCCAGGTTTGGGGGAGACCTATGCTACACTTCTTTGCCACCCGGTTCAACAGGAAACTAAGAGGTTTTCTGTTCGGTGGTTCCGGATCCTCTGGTGTCAGTGAAGGATGTGCTCCAGCATCCCTGGGACAACCTGGAGGTGTATGCCTTCCCTCCGTTTTGTTTGATCCACCAAGTCCTGAACAGGATGATGAGCTTGCAGTCTCAGGATGACATTGGTAGCTCAGCTGTGGCTGCAGGCAGAATAGTTTCCGGATCTACCGTTGTTGATGTTGGCTGTGCCAAGGGAGATTCCCCTGTGGCGGCATCTTTGTCAGCCGCACATAAAAAGATTCCACCAGTCAGTAGAATTCCTGTCTCTTGGAGGCTATCAAGTATCTCCTATGAGTGATATGCTTTTCTCAGAAGACAGCAGGACATATGTCCAGCAATCTCAGGAAATCTACCTCTGCCGTTTACCAAGGTAAATGGGCGATCTGTAATTTGTGTCGTAAATGGGGTTTTTCTTCAATCACAACCTCTATTCAGCACATAGCAGACTTTTTGGTCTTCCTCAGGGATGTGAAAGGCTTGTCTGTTTTTGCCATTAGAGGCTACAGGGTGGCCTTGAGTTTAGTGATATGTCTTAGAAGTATTGACATTTCCTTATACTGGGAACTCTCCTTGCTGTTTAAGGGGTTTGAGCAGTCATGTTCTCCAAGGGAGCTCAAGCCTCCAACATGGGATGTTTCCTTGGTCCTGAGAAGTTTCACTAAAGCTCCTTATGAGCCTTTATGTCGTTCATCAGACAGGAACTTGACACTCAAAACGGTTTTCCTCCTGGCCTTGGCTTCTTAGAAGAGAGTGGGGGAGCTTCATGGCCTCAGCTATGATGTGAAGCACACCAGAGGTTGGGGGTCAGTGTCCTGGAATTCGTGGCCAAGACCCAGAATTCCTCGGTGCAGGGTGACAGGTTTGCCTCCTTTTCCCTACCATCTCTGGATGACTTTGTGGGCGGTGATTCTCCAGAGCTCTTGTGTCCTGTCAGGGCTCTGTATTGCTATCTTAAGAGGACAAGACATCTTAGGCCAGGTTGTCGTAGGCTTTTTGTTAACACGGGGCTTTTGAAGAAAGAGGTGTCCAAGAATACAACATCTTTTTGGTTACATGAAGCTATCAGACAGGTGTATTTGACTTTTGATGATTCTGCAGCCATGTCTGTGCAGGCTAAAGCACATGACATCAGGGGTATTGGTCCCTCTTTGGCTTTCAAGAAGAATTTGGCTGTTCATAAAGTTTTGAGCGCTGGTACTTGGTTACGCCAGTCCACGTTCACCTCGTTCTATCTTTAGGATGTTGCCCACAGATCTATGGACACTTTTTCCTTAGGTCCTGTGGTGGCTGCCCAACAGATCGTGTAACTCATTATTGCCCTTAACCGGGCACGTTTGTATCTTACCTAGGATGATTGTGCGGAAGAGAGAATGAGTGAGTTGGAATAGTCTCTTTCTTTCTCTTGTTCCTTTCCTTCTTCCCACGGGCAGGTTGAGGAATAGACACGTCATTTGCTGGACTGGTCTGATACAGGTGAGTAAGGTAGTCATAATGATACTTTGGTTGCTTTGTGTTCAAATAGTCAAGCCCTCTATTCAGTAGCATATACTCCACTTCCTAGCAAGGGGGAGTGAGGAGTAATAATGAACCCTGATGCATTGGCTTGTTATTGAACACTCAGAGTTTCTCTTTAGTTCCCTACTGCAATGAATCTTCCCATATATCATTGTATGTAACCCAGTGGCCGAGATGTTGCTTCTCACCTGCATCAGTCCCTCTACTGTAGATATTTCTTTTGGAGTTGGACTGGTGGGTAAGCCCCCAGCCGGTTTAGGATGTCTGTACCTCCCACCAAGTATAAGTCTATCTATTGTTAAGACTGAAGGTTTGTTCACGTATGAACAAATGACAAATTTTCTAAGACAATTTGTATTTTTCATAGCTACAAACCTGAGGTCCTAATGTTTTACTGCCCACCTCTAGCTGCCCCTGGGTTGGGAAAGACTAAACGCGATAGCATAGGTGTGCGGTCTTTGACCAGTTTTCACCCGATATACGCATTCGTTGCCAAATCTCACAGATTCCTTGCTTTTTCATTTATAATTTTTTAACCAGATCCAGATAGGTGCTAGAAAATTATCCTATTGTTAAGACCTCAGGTTTGTAGCTATGAAAAAAACAAATTGTCTTGGAAAATTTGTCATTTTGGATATATAGTGGAGTCCAAATTATTTGAGAATGCCTTTCCCATCATGTAACATAAACAAATTACAATCTCTTTAATGTTTAACTTGGATATTTGTACTTTTGTGAGGTAAGTATACAAATCTTACTTCAAGAAAAATTAATTCAAACACTTACAGCACTATCATATCCAAGGTAAACTTTTTCAGCTAACGGTTTCACATAATGACGAAGGATCCAAAGCCATTCTTGTTCAAATTCCATTTGATTCATGTGGATATCTATTGTTGGGACATTCTCATAACCCCCTGCAAGTCTTGGATCCTGAAAGGAAAACAATATTGTTTAATTAATTTTAGTGAAACTAGCATTGCAGTTACAATTATTAATGCTGTTAGCCTAGAAGACCTATAAACAATCAACCTTGTGATTATCTAAATGTTGACTAGCCAGATAAGAATTGGAAAACAATGCTTCTTTAATGAAAGGAAAGATTTTTTTCTGACAAAGCTAGGCTTTATCACTGCTGATTCAAATGAAAAGTAGTGTATTGTAAATCAAAGTGATCCTCTACGAGCAAACTTTTAAAAACTTAAGATGCTACTGAAGAAATTTTATTATTGTATTTGCTGGAAACCACTCCATCTTTGCATTAGAGCAGTCTTAACCTTGTTTTTAAATGAAACTTTTCAGATCTTTGGGACTTCTGGCTACTGCAGACTGCTTGAAATGGTTACAAAAAGCAAAGTTATCTGCACTGTTTCCAATTCTGCCTAAATCCTATGTAAAGTGTTATACCAAAGCAGTAGTTTTCTTCTGATTTTTCTGGTGCAGTGGTGAAGGCAAATCCAATGAAGAATTTAACATTGAGGCTTGACTGCCACTTTCTGCAATCTGATTCTGAATGGGTCTTAATGGACATGACCATATGATACCTAGTATTTTGAGACTACCATGAAAAGTCATTAAAAGCCATCATAGTAATATTTGTCAGTCAGTGTATGAATGTATATATGGCTGAGAAATAAATAATAAAAATATATATGAACATTTTGACAAATGTTTTTAAAATAGCCAATATCAGAACCTGAAACATTTGATCCTACGTATCATAATGCCATTTGTGCTTGGTTGGGTTAAGTCTGAAAGGCTTCACAGCAATATACTAAAGGTCTCCATTTGTTGGACCTAAAACTTCTTCTGATTTGTCTGTATTATTGTACAATAAATGTAGCAAACTTAGAGTTAAAAAGAAATTAACACTGGTTCTCCTTTCTGCAAATGAGGAATTTCATGATGGGAAAGTACAAAAAAAAAATAAAAAAGGCAACTGAGTTTCCCTTATGCATGCAAAAAGAAATAACTGCATGCTTGATATTAAAAGAGACAAAGGGAACAAATTATCTTGGCATTCTTCACAGGTTATTTTTTCTGAATAAACTATATGTTACGTACATCGTTAGTACCATCGGACCAACCACCATTGTCATTGGCTAATTCAACCAACTCTTGGCAGAATCTTGGGGTGAAAATTGGAAACCAGTACACATCAGGGCATGGCTGCAATAAACAAATGAAAGAATTAATAAATAAAGTGTAAATTTTTGAGATATCAAATGAAAACTGGAATGTTAATTTAACTTTTTGTTCAGTTAAATTTACTGAGGTTCATACATGAGGAATTTCTATTTGGAAATTCACAGCAAAAGGTATTTTAAAATTACCATTACTTAAGAACAGTGGTATCTACAAATAAAGGGATAAATTCTAGCACTTTAGGTTTTTTGAGAAAAAAAAGGAAGTAACAATGATGAGCTTTCCAACATAGAATGACTTATGCAATAAAAATAGGTACATATACATCTTTTACAGAATTTTCGTTAATACGGTTTTCGTATGCCTCACATTTCATACTTTTCGGTTTTTGCACACTTTTTTTGTCCAAAATCTTGTCTTGGTTATTGTAAGTTTCCTTGGTTTTCGTAAACTCAGTAACGCTCCATCCGCGGACCAGCATGTGACTGGGCCCTGAATGAAGAGCACAAACAGAGCATCCCTCACGTGACCCATTCTAGCTTTGTTTCTCGCCCAAAAAGCATCTACACACACATTCACACAGTAATACATATACAGTGGTACCTCGACAAACGAAATTAATCCGTTCCGAGGCGGCCTTCGTAACCTGAGCTTTTCGTATCTTGAAATGCATTTTACGTGTAAATATGATATTGTAATGATACAATAAAGTTTGTTCATACTTACCTGGCAGATATATATATAGCTGTATTTTCCGAAGTCCGACAGAAATTAAAAAACTTACGACACACGTAGTGGGAGTCAGGTGGTTACCCATTCCCGCCGCTGGGAGGCGGGTATCAGGAACCATTCCCATTTCTATTCATAATTTTATTTCCACTGTCTCCTGAGGGGAGGTGGGTGGGTACTTAAATTATATTTCTGGGCTCAGCTTGTGTCGGCCTATGAAATATCCTTAAGATCACTTATTTTCTAGGGTTAAAATTAATCTTAAAATTTACCAGAGAAAAATAAAATTAAGAAAATGTCAGTAAAACTGACTCGCTCACTCTATAAAAGAAGTGTCGGTATGGGAATATAGGCGAGTGGGATCACTACCACGAGTCATTCACCATTTAGACCTTCCAACATAAAATCCCCACCAGAGAGAGCTGATACTAAAGGGTGATGCGGCCGCTACTACTACTACTACCGACGCCACGGACAGCAGCACCCCTAGCGGACATCCTTAATCATTAGCTTTACAGCGCTAGGTGCATTTTTCCCTTGTGTTGTTTTTTCTCGGATTACTTTCAACCATTACGATGGAACGTGCTGCAATTGCTTCGGCTAAGTTAAATGCCTCATAAGTAGTATTTCCTAGTATTTTAGTCTTCCAGGGACCAGTATTTTCCTTTTACAGGTATATACGGTCTCCCGGTTGACTCGTGGCGGCCGTGTGCCGCCTCGTGTTTAAGATTTCCCGGTCTCCCATACTGGGACATCTTATGCTTATGGGCTTTTTATTTTTACGTTCATCGTTTTTATAGCTAGGACACAGCCCTTTTTACCATTTTCTCTTAGTTTGGTATTTAGGGCTATACCGTGTTTTCTGGCCCAGCATCCCAGCTCTTGCTCTTCATCGGCTACCGCTGGCTCCGAGTAGTCAACTGTTCTTTGGATCAGTTTGCCTCCTCCTGGGCTTCTTTCTCTTTTACTAAAAGTGTTTTTTCCTTCTTTACGATGTATTATCAGTGTTATTTAGGGCGTTAGGCTAGCCTAGGTGCTTGTGCCATGTGTTGGTACAGACTGGTTCACGTGGCCCCTCTGTGGTTGTGTTGCTATCGCGGCTTAGGCCACCTGCGATCACGTGTCCCTTAGCACCTTACCCTTCCCCTTCCCTCCCTACCAGGTATAGGGAGGGGTCTGGTGGATCTCCTTGGTTGTCATGACAACCACAGTAGCCTACCTCCCTCTCCCTCTGAGGAGGCCTGGAGCTCCATACCAGCTGGGGTTTAGGGCGACCACTTGTCTCGGGTACCGGGTTACCGAGCGGGTAGTTAGTAGCGAACGGGGGGGGGGGGACCGAGAGAGAGATTTGAGAGAGAGAGAGATGAGAGATGAGGGGGGGGGAGCGGCGAGAGAGATGAAGAGAGAGGGGAACCGAGAAGAGAGAGATCGAGAGAGAGACTGAGAGGCAGAAGAGAAGAAGAGGAGAGGAGGAGGAGGAGGAGGAGCGGAGGAGGAGCGGAAGGAGGAGGAGGAGGGAGGAGGAGGCCACCCCCCCTCTCTCTCTTCTGCCGTGTTTTACGCCGGGACCCCCCCCCCTATTAGCCTCAGTTCACACCCCCCTTTCCACCCCATACCTTAACGGACGGAGCCTCCGCTGAAGCCGGGGGCCCCTTCGGTTATAGGTCCGCCTGGCTCCGCCAGTGGGCGGGGTGGGCAAATTACTAGTGGTCTGTTGCTTGCCTACTATATCCTGTTTTCCGCTACCGGAGGAGAGCTCGCTCCTTACCCGGGCACTCTTCTAGTAGACGGAAAGTTTTATACCTCATTATATACGGATATACCCTTACTGTTACGGTGAATTTTAGTTTTAATTTATTTTATGTACTATCTCCGTCGTGGTTTCATGGCTCCTCACCACTCCTGGTTGGAATCTTTTTCCTGTCTCCGGCGTAGCCTCAGACCACCTCCAACCGCCTAGTTACCACACGTATTACGGTGGGGCTCTGGTTTAATCTAACTTACATGCTCCGGCATGCAGCGGAGTATTTGTTAGGCTGTAAGTGCACCTGATACTCATGTATCTCTCCACTTACAGGCTACCAACTGCCAGGTCCCAGGTTGCAACGCGACGTTGTACGACCCCTGCGCCCATGAAGAGTGTAGGACCCACGCCCCGTGTGCCACCAACCACAACGGACTGATCGTTTGGCACCCGGAGGCTTGCACCATCTGCTATGACCTCGTGAGTCAGCTTTTGGGTGGGGTAAGTTTACTCCTGGACTTTTCTTCGTCTTATCATCCACTAACCCTTAGTTTTAAGCTTCTTTAACCGTATCTCCGCCGCTAGAAGCTTCATATCGCCTTCTCTTCCAGGCTGCCGCCGTGAAGGAAGTCGCCCTGGCAACCCTGAAGGCTTGGGTGGGCGGCTTCGGGAAGAACGCCGCCAAGGGCCAGCCTTATATACTCGATAAGAAGCTGGCCGTCCAGATCTTCCCCGGAGGCAAGGCGACGGGATATGTGGACCCCATCTCGGCAGCCCCACTCATAGCCTCTATTCACGCAGGAAAGGTGCAGGCAGGCGTTTCGGAGGGTCCGTCTCTACGCAGGAGCCGGTCCCAGATGTGGCCAACCTGGACCTGAATATTGAACCTATGGCGGTAGGGGCAGAGGATTTGTTGGTTGAGGTAGGTGTGTCAGGCGCCCAAGGTCTTTCCTTGGGTGCTCCTGGATCTTCTTCCCCTGTCCCTTCTTCCTCTTCATTCCAAGGCTTCACGGGATCTGAGATCCCTGCTCGCTCTCCCGCTCTCTCTGTACCCCCGAAGGTGAAGGGACAGAGAGAACAGAAGACCCTACATAAGACGACTTCTAAGAAGTCGTCGTCTTCTTCAGCTAGGAAGTCTACGACTTCCTACGCAGACGCGGTGAAAGCGAAGCCTAGCTCTTCCTATTCTAAGAGCTCTAGAAGCAAGGCTTCTAAGGAGAAGGCTCGCGCTCCGGCCGAGCCAACGCCTTCTCCGGCATCTACCGGATCTACTCCGGTAACTCCTGTTGTGGGGCTGGCGGGGACCGAGCTCTTTTGATCCCACCACTTTCTCAGCAGTAGTAATGCAACAAGTGGGAGAGATGGTTGGCTCTCTTGGCTCCAAGTTTGAGCAGATGTTTGCACAGCTGTCAAACACGATTAACCAGTCTGGTCAGTCTATCCAAGATCTCTCTAACCGAGTTAGGGAGCACGACGACCGCTTTGCTGGCCTCAACCAGGCTCCTCAGCCAAGCTCCCCTGTAGCAGGTACTGGTCTTTTACAGTTACCTCCTTATGAATCCCATACCAGCCTTCTCTATGGATAACCCATGGAGAGTGGCCGCTTATGCCCCCTTCAAGGACGGCATGATTTCTATCCCGGAGTGTGGAACTCGAAGGATTGAGGACTTCGAGTTCTACCCTCCCGGACTGACTCAGCCTTTCATTGGGTATGCTAGGCTGACCGTCACTGCTCTCAATAGAGAGGATAAGATCTCCCGAGAGACTGTGCTGTATAGTAGGGATCATGCACAGCGGGAATGGGTTCACTGCCTGGAGGATTGGGAATGTACCAACACCAAACTCCAGGCATTCAAGAGTCCATTTACTATCTTCGCTACGGAGGAGGAGGCTTCTCTTCCGTTCGCTACCAAGGTAGTAGAAGCGACTCTTCAGGCAGTCCTCAAGGACGAGCCCATGCCACAGTTGAGGGAAGCGGAATCTACATCTCCGCTCTTCCCGGCCTTTGGAGAATTGTGGGAGAACTTACCTGCCACTTTCTCAGTAGGTAAGCTGAAGCCAGACTGCGCAATGGATCAGTTTGGCGAGAAGCTTCCAAGACTGCCTGATACCCTTATTCAGGCAGAGTTTGATGCCCGTACAAGATTTGGGAGGTCTCTAACTCCCTGATCATTACGGAGATGGCTGCCCTGTCTTACGCCACAGAACCATTGTTCAAGATACTGGCTAAATCCCAGCTCCAGACGGTCCAAGCCGATGCTTTTGACTTCTTCCTAGCCAGAAGGAACTGCCGAAAGCATGTCTTTGCAGGAGGCAACTATCAGGCATGAGCCTAATAGACTCTTAGCTTCAGCATGTGGGGTGCGGATCTCTTCCCAGAGGCCTCTGTGAATGAGGTGCACCACGAGCTGCTAGGCTTAACCAGAGCCTTAGAGCCAGATGGGGCATCTCTTCCAAGAGGAAACAAGAGACCGCCCCTGCTGCTGGTAAGAAACTAAAGAAGGCAGGTAGAAGGTTCCAACCTTACCAGAAGCAACAGCAGCAACAGCATTTCGTTCAGGCCGTCCCAGTTACACACAGGGACAGCCGTCAACCTCGAAGCAGACACAGCCCATTCTTCCTGTTGTCTCCTCAAAGTCAACCTTCCACCTCTTATGCAGTCTCGCCGGCCTTCAATTCAATGTATGAAAGCCAGGCCTACCCAACCTTTAACAGGTTCTCTAGGGGTAGCAGGGCGAGGGGCCACTTTCGCCAGCGTGGCACAGGAGAGCTGCAAGAGGCAAGCACTTCAGAGGAGGGCGCTGAGTTTCACCCACTCAACAACAGTGAGGCTACCCCCAGGTAGGGGGAGGGAGCTGTTCCATCTTCCGTCACAGGCGGTGGGGGTTCAGCAAATGGGCACAGAGCATCGTGTCCAAAGGATTAGGTTGGAGTTGGATCAAAGATCCTCCTCCAATCAAATCATTCTATCAAGTACATCAAAGGAATTGACAGATTATGCGGAGGAACTCCTTCAGAAAGGAGCTATTGCGAGAGTCAAGCATCTAAAATTTCAAGGTCGCTTATTCAGCGTGCCAAAGAAAGGCTCAACAAAAAGAAGGGTGAATCTTAGACTTGTCAAAGCTAAACTCTTTCATTCGTTGCGACAAGTTCAAATGCTCACCATCTCGCAGGTACGGACCTTACTTCCCCGTGGGGCCGTCACAACCTCTATCGATCTTACGGACGCATACTATCATATCCCTATAGCCAGACACTTCCGTCCATTCCTAGGCTTCAAACTAGGAAATCAGAGGTTCTCATTCAAAGTGATGCCCTTCGGTCTGAATGTAGCCCCCAGGGTATTCACGAAAATAGCAGAAGTGGTAGTTCAACAGTTGAGAACTCAGGGGATAATGGTAGCAGCATACCTCGACGATTGGTTGATCTGGGCACCAACGGTCGAGGAATGTCTCAAAGCCACGAAGAAGGTAGTTCAATTTCTGGAAACATCTGGGGTTCCAGATAAACAAAACGAAATCCAGACTCACTCGGAGTCTCGTTTCAGTGGCTAGGAATCCAATGGGATTTGTCTTCCCACAATCTGTCAATTCCACTGGTCAAAAAGAAAAGAAATAGCCAAGTCTGTGAAACAATTTCTCAAATGCAAACAAACATCAAGGAGAAACCAGGAAAGAATCCTGGGTTCTCTTCAGTTTGCCTCAGTGACAGACATCCTCCTGAAAGCAAGGCTGAAAGATATAAATTCGAGTTTGGCGATCGAGAGCAAACGTCAAATCTCGAGACAAGTTGTCAGTAATTCCACAGATCCTTCGCAATCAGCTCCGTCCATGGACAAAAGTGAAGAATCTTGCCAAATTAGTACCCCTTCAATATCCCCTTCCAGTGTTAACCATTCACACGGATGCCTCCCTGTCCGGTTGGGGGGGATATTCTCAATTCAAACAAGTTCAGGGGACTTGGTCAGTTCAGTTCCGCCAGCTCCACATAAACGTCCTGGAAGCAATGGCAGTATTTCTTACCCTGAAGAGACTTCTTCCCCCGAAGAAGTCTCCATCTAAGACCTAGGTTTTGGGACAGTGCAGTGGTAGTACATTGCATCAACAGAGGAGGGTCCAAATCCAAACACGTGAATCAATGTCATGATAGCCATCTTTGCGCTAGCAGACAAACACAGATGGCATCTGTCCGCCACTCACCTGGCAGGGGTAGAAAATGTGATCGCAGACGCTTTGTCAGGTCAGTCCCTCTGGAATCAGAATGGTCCCTAGATGACAGGTCATTCCAGTGGATATGCCGAGAGTCCCAGGCTTACAAGTAGATTCTCTTCGCCTCACAAGCGAACCACAAGCTCCCTTGCTATGTGGCCCCCAACCTGGACCCTCTGCGGGCCTATGCCACGGATGCCTGTCGTTAGATTGGAATCAATGGAGGAAAATCTATATATTCCTCCAGTGAATCTTCTTTTGAAAGTCTTGAGCAAGCTGAGGACTTTCAAGGGACTAGTAGCTCTGATTGCTCCAGACTGGCCAAAAAAGAACATGGTATCCGCTGCTTCTGGAATTGGGGTCTCCGACCTCAACGGATTCCCAATCCCAAGTGGTCGCAATCAGTACAAATGAGGACTGTGTTCGCTTCCTCAGGAATTCTCCAGACCCTAACTTTATGGACTTCATGAAGTTTGCGGCTAGAAAAGATGCTAATATTGATCCACAAAACATCCTCTTTCTAGAATCAAACAAAAGAGAGTCAACTATTAGGCAATATGACTCAGCTGTTAAAAAATTAGCATCCTTCCTGAATGAATCAAACACTACAACCATGACAGTTAATTTAGCTATATCCTTTTTCAGGTCCTTGTTTTGAAAAAGGTTTAGCAGCTAGCACTATTACTACTAATAAATCGGCTTTGAAGAAAATCTTTCAGTTGGGTTTCCAAATAGACCTACAGAATTCTTTACTTTACGTCTATTTCCCAAAGCCTGTGCTAGACTCAGACCTTCTCAAAGGCCTACTGCAGTTTCATGGTTCTTAAATGATGTCCTCAAACTAGCCTCAGATACTGACAACTCGTCTGCACATTCATGATGCTCTTAGAAAGACGTTATTTTGTTAAGCCTGGCTTCAGGCCAGCCAGAATTTCAGAACTGTCGGCTCTATCCAGAGAATGCGGGTCATGTGGAATTTCTCCCCTCAGGAGAAGTTCTACTTTCCACCGGGATCGTAGCTTTTTAGCAAAAAAATGAGGATCATCTTGCAAGGTGGGCTCCTTGGAAAGTCATCCCACTTCCGCAAGATCCTTCTCTCTGCCCAGTATCAACTTTAAGAGCCTTTCTATCTCGTACATCCTCTAGATCCTCAGGTTCTCTCTTTATGAGAGAAAAAGGTGGCACTTTATCAGTGAAAGGAATCAGACAACAGATCCTTTACTTCATTAAACAAGCCAACCCTGATTCATTTCCAAAAGCACATGACATCAGAGGAGTAGCCACCTCAATTAATGACTTTGAGGATCTTAAAAAGTATACTGGATGGAAATCACCGACAGTCTTTAAACGTCATTACCTGAAGTCCTTGGAATCTTTAAAATTTTCTGCAGTAGCAGCGGGAAAAGGGAAAACATTGTTTCTCCTGATACTGCACAGTAGTTGTAATATAGATCCAGGTCTCCCTTTCTACCTACCTCGTCCAACATGCCTCACCCTATTGCCATGCTGACTCTGGGATACTTCTAGCCTTAAGCCGCTAGAAATCATATTGGTGGATTGTCCCTTATTTTTTTGCTAGGGACATCCACGTTATGTACATATAATGTACTTCAGTGTTTCTACCTTATTTTATGCTAGGGTAGAACACAATGAGTTTGTATATTTTGTAAATATCTTAATTAAGTGAATCATTCTATATTGTTTTTGCCATTACACCATTATGTATTACCATGTCTAATATAAGTTAATTTTAAGTACTTTATATTGATTGCTTCTTTACCATGCCATTGTTTAGGATAAGTTAGCTTTAAGTACTTTTGTTTGTATACTGTAATGTCCCTGATTCACTTATATTATATAACTCTTTTTTACTATTGGGTTTCATTTGTCCTTATTCCCATCTTGTCTGTTTCTCTGGTACTATTTCATAGGCCGACACGAGCTGAGCCCAGAAAGGGATTTTGACGTAGGAAAAATCTATTTCTGGGTGATTGGCTCGTGTTGCCCTATGAAACCCACCCTGTTTTCTTTTACCCACCCTACAGGACAAGATGTTCATAGATTAAGGATGACCGCTAGGGGCGCTGCTGTCCGTGGCGTCGGTAGATAGTAGTAGTAGCGGCGCACACCCTTTAGTATCAGCTCTCTCTGGTGGGGATTTTATGTTGGAAGGTCTAAATGGTGAATGACTCGTGGTAGTGATCCCACTCGCCTATATTCCCATACCGACACTTCTTTTATAGAGTGAGCGAGTCAGTTTTACTGACATTTTCTTAATTGTTTTTATTTTTCTCTGGTAATTTTAGATAATTTACCTAGAAATAATGATCTTAAGGATAATTTCATAGGGCGACACGACACACCGCAACAGAAATAGATTTTTCCTACGTCAAAATCCCTTATATCTGCCAGGTAAGTATGAACAAACTTTATTGTATCATTACAATATCATTTTGTTCATGAAACTTACCTGTCAGATATATATATAGCTGAATCCCACCTTTGGTGGTGGGAAGAGACAGAATAGAATTTTAGGAAACAAATACATGCAGATAATTGATATCTTGGTTCCTTACCTGTTAGCATAGCTGGCTTCGTGGTTACTGCTGGTGCACTCAAGATGATCTGTCAACGGGGGCGTGACCACGATGTGACTAGACCATTGACCATACAATGAGGGCAACGAAGTAAAAAAACCACCTGGCCTAGTCTACCAAAGGTATCCCACTAAACTAGACTAAAGAAGGGAGATCCGCCTCGGGCGGTCGACCCCACAACCAAAAAACATACACAATTAAAAGCTCACCTAACCACTAAAGGAAAGGATGAGTGCTACCTCCTGCCCCAAAACAGTGTCTGCAGCGACGTATGGTCCAAGCGACGAGCAATGTTCGTATGTCGCTTTCACCTCCCTCAGGTAGTGTGAAGTGAACACCGAGTTGCTCCGCCAATAGTGGCACTCAAAATGTCACTGAGTGCCATATTTCTGTGAACGGCTATCGAGGTCGAAATAGCCCTCAACCTCCCGTGGGGCATTCACTTTTAAAAGCTTCATGTCACTATCACTACATGTGGAATGAGCTTCCTTAATGGTGTCTCTCAAGAAGAAAGAAAGCGCGTTCTTTGACATGGGAAGATCAGGCTTCTTGACAGAGCACCACAAGTTGCCCGAAGGTCCTCTACAGTCCTTCGTTCTGTCCTAAATAGAATTTGAGAGCCCTGACAGGGCACAGGACTCTCTCTGGCTCACTACCCACGATCTCTGTCAAACCCTTGATTTCAAATGTCTTGGGCCAAGGGTTGGAAGGATTTTCGTTCTTTGCTAAGAACATAGGGCTTAAAGAACAAACTGCATCAGAGTTCTTAAACCCAACATGCTTGCTTATTGCCTGGATCTCACTAACTCTCTTCGCCGTCGCCAGAGCAGTTAGAAAAAGTGTCTTCCTTGTAAGGTTTCTAAGCGAAGCTAAGTTGAGCGGTTCAAAATTACTGGACATCAAAAACTTTAGAACAATGCTAAGTTTCCAAGAAGGAACTCTGGTTGAGATACTTCGAAGTCTCGAAAGACTTCAGGAGATCATGAAGGTCTCTGTTATTGGCTAAGTCCAGCCCTCTATGCCTAAAGACTACAGAAAGCACACTACGTAGCCTTTTATCGTAGGCACGCTAAGCGAACTTCATTCCTCAAGTAGAGAAGGAAGTCTGCGATCTGGCTCACAGAGGTAGAGGTGGAGGAAATGCCTTTCTTCCTGCACCAGCTCCGAAAAACAGCCCACTTGGATTGGTATACGGCAATAGAAGAAGGTCTCCTTGCCGTTGCGATCGCTTTAGCACAGGTCTTGAAAAACCCCTCGCTCTGGCCAACTTCTGGATAGTCTGAACGCAGTCAGACTCAGAGCGGGGAGGTTTTTGTGATACCTCTCGAAGTGGGCTGTTTGAGTAGATCTATCCTTGGAGGCAGAGTCCTCGGAAAGTCTACTAGAAAAGACATGACCTCTGTGAACCAGTTGGTCGCTGGCCAGAAGGGGGCGATGAGAGTCATCCTCGCTCCCTCTGATGCCGCGAATTTCCTTATACTTACCCCTAGGATCATTCGAACGGGGAAGGGGGGAAAAAGGCGTAATAGTCTAGTCCCGTCCAGTCCCAAAGAAGGGGCGGGGTCTACTGCTGACCTGCTCCTGGGTCTAGAACTGGTGAGCAGTACAGCGGGAGTCTCGTTGTCCTGGAAGTTGCGAAGATGTCTACGAGAGGACATCCCCATAACTTCCACCCAAACCTCTGGCATACTTCCTGATGAAGGGTCCACTCCGTCGGCAGAAGTTGACCTTGCCGACTGAGCAGATCTGCACGGACGTTTTCTACTCCTGATACGAATCTCGTCAGGATAGAGACGTCGTGTGCCTTCGCCATAACAGGATCCTTTTGCAAAGGAGAACAGGGATCGAGAGTGGGTTCCTCCTGTTTCTTGAGGTATGCCAGGGCTGTGGTGTTGTCCGAGTTGATCTGCATCACATTGCCGGAGACTTCGTCCTGAAAGAACTGGAGCGCCAGATGAACTGCTGCCAGCTCCTTGAGGTTTATGTGCCAGGACACCTGTTCCCCTCTACAGGTGCCTTACATTCCTCCCCCCCCAGTGTTGCTCCCCACCCCACCCCGCGGAAGACGCGTCGGAAAACAACACTAGGTCGGGGCTCTGAAGCTTGAGGGAAAGACCCTCTGCGAGCTTCAAAAGGGTCGGTCCACCATCCTTAGATGTTCCTTTACCTCTTCCGATAACACCAAAATCGATTCCAAATTGTTTTGGTGCTTCCAATTGTCCGACAGGAAGAATTGAAGAGGTCTGAGGTGCAACCTCCCTAGGGAAAACAAACTTCTCCAGTGAGGAAATGGTCCCCAGCACCGACTCATCCATTCCCTCACCGAGCATGATTCTTTCCCCAGAAAGGTTGACACTTTGCTTAGGCAATCTAGTTGTCGCCCCTGGGACGGAAAAGCCCGAAAAGCCACTGAGTCCATCTGAATCCCCAGATAGACTAAAGACTGAGAAGGGGTCAGATGTGACTTTTCGAGGTTCACCAGAAGCCCCAGGGACTTCGTTAAAGACAAGGTCGTGTGAAGGTCCGCCAGACACCGGTCTTTCGAGGAGGCTCGTACGAGCCAGTCGTCCAGGTAGAGAGAGATCCTGACTTTGGAAAGATGAAGCCACCTCGCAATGTTCTTCATCAGTAGGGTGAATACCCATCGGAGCAGTGCTGAGTCCGAAGCAGAGAGCCCTGAATTGAAACACGTTTCCGTTTCAGGACAAACCGGCAGGTAATTTCCTCGACTGGGGGTGGATGGGGACGTGGAAATACGCGTCCTGGAGATCTAGTAAGCCATCCAATCCCCGGTCTTAAGGGCCTCCCCATCACTGACTGAGGTGTCTCCCCATCTTGAACCTCTGCTTGATGACAAAGAGGTTCAGGTTGCTGACATCGAGTTTTACCGGTCGACCATTCCCCCGACTGCTTTGGCACCAGGAACAGTCTTGTTGTAAAATCCGGGGAATTCAGGTCGGAGACCTGTTCTACGGCGTGTTTCATGATCATCTGATCTAGCAGATCGTAAAGCACTTGTTGCTTTTCTCCCCGATAAGAAGGTGACATGTCCCTGGGTGTCGTAGACAGCGGGGGTGGTTTCAGGAACGGGATCCGGTAACCCTTCTTTAAGATGTCCAAGGACCATTTGTCGCACCTCTCTCTTCCCAGGCTTGCACAAAAAGCTGAAGCCTGGCTCCAACCGGTGACTGAAGGACTTCTGTTTCACTTCTTGTTCTTGGCAAGCGCAGCAGTGGCTCTGCCTCTGGAAGTGCCTCTTCCTCGAGGGGCTGGTCTCGAGGAAGAACTACCTCGAAAGGGCGGGTTCGATTTCTTGAGAATCGAAACTCCGAGGACGAAGGAACCGCAGGTCTCCTTGAAGATTGTGCGAGGAGGTCTTGCGTGGCCTTTCTCTGTAGGCTGGTAGCAACTGTCTTTTACCATAGCCTGGGGGAAGAGATGATCCGAAAAAAAAGGAGCGAAGAGCAAATCTGCCTTTTGTGACGGAGAGACAGATTTAGCTGTAAAATTGCAAAACAGGGATCTCTTCTTCAATGAGCCCTGTGCAAAAGTGAGCTGTAAGCTCCTCCGAACCATCTCTGACGGCCTTGTCCATACACGACATTACGCTGGACAGCTCCCCCAGACTAATCGAGTCGGAACTCCTAGACTTGGCATCCAGAACTCCCAGGACACCAATCTAGAAAGTTAAAGACCTCTAAATCGTACGAAAGAGGCCTTTAAGGTGGTGGTCCATTTCCGTAGTAGACCAGGAAACTTTCGAAGAGGACAGGTGAGACCTCCTCGAGGCATCCACAATGCTTGCGAAGTACTCCTTGGGCTGACGAGGGAAGTCTAATACCTACGTCTTCTCCCGTCTCATACCAAATGCCAGCTTTCCCACTAAGTCTCGAAGGTGGCAGGGCAAAGAAGTCTTTCCCTGAGACTTCCTTTTCTCCATCCAGTCATGGACTTTACGAAGAGCCCTCTTAGTCGAAAGGGACTTCTTCATTCTGACAAATGCCGAGACCTTGTTGATCTTGGAAGAAGAAAGTTGCGAGGGAGGAGAGCGAGGAGCTTCAGGATGAAAAGTATCTCCAAACTCCGATTGAAGAAGGCGGGCCAATACCTGGTAGTCAGAAGAGACCGCCGCCAAAGGTTTCTCATCATCAACTTCAACCGAAGCGTCGCTAACCTCTGCTTCCGACACAGGTGAAGTCGGAGGAAGTAAGACTATCTGGTCTAAGTTTCCAAGAGGAGCGTTGCTGTGAAGTGGAAGGCAAAGCTGACTCCTTAATAGAAACTCCGGTTGTCTCTCTAAGACCCGAAGTAACTTGCAAAGTCTCATCAAAAACAGGTGGGTGACGACGAAAATCCACATCCTCGTCCACCGAGCGTCCGCGGCGCACACTGGCGTCCACTGGCGCTCGCCTGGCTGCTACTAGCGCGGGATTGGCGTCCACTCGCGCGCTGCTGGCGTCCGCTGGCGCACGCTTGGCGTCAACTGGCGTGCGTATGACATTCACTAAAGCGCGCTTAACATCTCGCGCACGCTCTGCTTCCGCCGGTGCACTCTTAGATGTCACTGGCGCTCGCTTGGCTTCCGACCGAGCGTCAAGATCCTGAACTTGCACCGAAGCGTCCACGCAAATATCGAGATCTCGCACCTCAAGTTTACGAGCGGGTAATACCGCTTCATGCGCAGAGCGTGTAAATTCCTCTTCATGTCCTCTAGAGAGCCGCTGGGGAGTCGCACGAACTCTAGCAGAAGAAAGTGGAGAGATAGACGAGCGAGGAGGAGAGGGAGACCTTCTAGATCTCTTCACAGGTAGACGGTCATCCTTTCTCCGGGGACGTGGTTGCGTCCCTCTCTTAGAAAGAGCATCAGCAAGTTGTTGCTGCAAAGAGCGCAGGATCTTCTCAGTAGGAGAGGATTCCTTGTCAGGTGACGGGCTGATCCTGTGAGAAGGCGAGGGGCGAGGGGACGCCTTCTTCCTTCTCCCAGGAACTGCCGTTGAACGCGCTCGGGAGCGACTGGGGCGCTCAACAAAGTCATCATCCGATGACTCCTTATGTTTCTTCTGTGGCGGGAAGGCTGCGAACATACTCTCAGGCGAAGATCGCCGCTCGAGAGCAAAAACTGGACGTGAAGCGTCACGATCACCAACGCTCCTTTTCAGCGGGCGTGAAACAGACTGAGAGCTCCACCCCTTATGCGGGGAGGAAGCCTCTGAAGAAGAGAAACACTCTTTGAGGAGACGTGCACGCGCACGCTCCTTGGCAGTCTGGGTAGCGTCAACAAATACTGCCGAAGGCACGTCAGATCGGTGGGCGTTCCCCGTAACCCTCCTGCGGCTTTCGACATGCCCTCTCCCTGAAACCTGGGAGTCCGGCAGCGGTCTAGGCCTAGAGGCGAAATGGGGCCGATCTGACGCACCCTCACAAACGAAGGAGCACTGTCACTGCACTTTGCACCTTCACTTTTGCCTTCTAAGGCGAGCACTTTAGATTCTAAATGACGAATCGACTCTAAGATAAGCGTAAGGGTATTACCCTCCACAGACACTGTTTCAGGGCCCGAAGGCAACACTACAGGGTTAGGAGTAGTGATTAAAGGAGGGTTAGTAGGAGAAACATGAACTTCCTGACGTTTACCTGAAACGCTCCTGGAGGAAGACCTCCTTAACCTATCCCGTTCAAGCTTACGAAGATAGGACTCATATGCTCTCCATCCAGAATCAGAAAGACACTCACATTCCTTACAGCGACTTTCATACATACAATCATGCTCCCTGCAACTCTTACACAAAGTATGAGGGTCTACTGATGCTTTCAGTAGCCTACCTCGACAATCACTCTTGGTACAAACCTGGCGCTAGCCGAACTAGAACCAGACATCTTATTTAAAGAGAAATCAAGCCAAAATCAATCAAATCCACAATTAATGTGTGCCTAGCCACCGATCCAAAAGTCAAGATACCAAAAAATCAAAAAGGGGTACTTATAGTAGCCAAGTTTCCTAAATTCAAGACGGAGGTGCTGAAAACTGTGTTTACAACACCGGCGAAAGAAAAATTATGAATAGAAAATGGGAATGGTTCCTGATACCCGCCTCCCAGCGGCGGGAATGGGTACTAACCACCTGACTCCCACTACGTGTGTCGTAAGTTTTTTAATTTCTGTCGGACTTCGGAAAATACAGCTATATATATATCTGACAGGTAAGTTTCATGAACAAATGCCTAATTCGTTCCAAGCCCTACAAAAACACCCCAGTAAGTTTTATAATAAAGCTAAATTGACCAATAAACAATGAAATACAACAATTTGGACCATTCAATACCTAACTTAATACGTACTAGTACTAATATGTATGTACCTGTAAATAAAGTGTATTAGTGTACATGGTATACAAGAAATACTGTATGTACATACGTACATATGTAGTAAAATGTGGAACCTTACCTTTCGAGTGAGGCTATCTCCGAAAGTGGCGACAGAGGAGGAGGACAAACGGCAGAAAACTTGTTACGTAGTACGTACATTTAACTTTATGAAACACATTAAAAAATGTCAGGAAACATAGACTAAACTTTACGAAACACATTAACAAGACCATAACACTTAACTTTACAAAATACTTAAAATTAAATTTTTTTTCTTTCTTTATTTTTACATTTTTTTTTACTTTTTTATACTTTACATTTTTTTTTTTTAACAAAATTTCAATTTCTTCACCACTTTCAACTTTCTGTTTTTTCATAGTATCAACTGGATCTTCCTACTAAAGGCCTCTTTAAAAAATAACTATCCAAGGAAGATTGCTTCTGCCTACTTTTCACAATGTTCCTGAAACGACTCGGGCAAACGTCATCAACTCGCGAAGCATACGACCTGTGTAAGCCTTTTCGGGGCGTCTCTTTTCTACAAATGATTGCACCTTATGAAAAGCAGCTAGAGCATCCTTAATTTCTGCCGTTGTCATAGGGTCGTCCTCCTCCTCCTCGCCGCAGCTAGAGAACTCTTCTTGAACGAAGTTATGTTGCATGGCCTCAACTCCTTCAGGTCATCCGTCATAAGCTCCTCTTGGTGCTCCTTGAGAAGGTCATTGATGTAGTCCTCGTCAACGATCAGCCCCATGGACTTGCCGAGTGCAACGATCTCGTCAAGATCTGGTTGCGAAACAGTTTCAGGATCATCAACTGTTCCTGAATCTGCACCAGCTTCGCCCACGTTGAATCCCTCAAAGTCTTGGGCGGATACGGCATCAGGCCAGAGTTTCCTCCACGAAGAATTCAAGATTCGCCTCGAAACCTCCTACCAAGCTTGATCGATGAGTCGGATGCATATCACAACATCAAAATGCTCCCTCCAAAATTCACGCAAGGTGAGGTTTGTGGTATCGGTGATGTTGAAACATCTCTCGAAAAGATGTTTCGTATACAGCTTCTTGAAGTTCGATATCACTTGCTGGTCCATGGGCTGGAGGAGAGGGGTGGTGTTAGGCGGAAGATAAAGAACCTTGATAACAGAATACTCCGCTAGGATATCTTCCTCAAGGCCAGGAGGGTGAGCAGGGGCATTGTCCAACAACAGCAGACTTTTCAGAGGGAGGCGCTTCTCTTCCAAGAATTTCTTCACTGTCGGGCTGAAACACAGATTTACACACTCCGTGAACAAAAGTCTCGTTACCCAGGCTTTTGCATTAGCCCTCCACATCACTGGAAGCTTCTCCTTTAGCACTTTGTGGGCCTTGAAGGCTCGAGAAGTCTCCGAATGATAGACAAGTAGGGGTTTCACCTTGCAATCCCCACTGGCGTTCGAACAAAGTACGAGCGTAAGCCTGTCATTCATAGGCTTATGCCCGGGTAGCTTCTTCTCTTCCTCCGTTATGTACGTCCGAGGCATTTTTTTTCCAAAAAAGGCCAGTCTCATCACAGTTAAAGACTTGCCGAGAACTGTAGCATTCTTTGATTGTCATCTCGTCGAACGTCTTAATAGAGGCTTCGGCCGCTTTCGTGTCCGAGCCGGCCGCCTCCCCATGCCATAACACCGAATGGATGCCGGTCCGTTTCCGGAATTTTTCAAACCACCCATGAGAAGCCTTGAAGTCTGGGGTTGGCGCTGATGTCCCTTCTCCTCCGTCGTCTTCGGCCTTGGCAATCAAATCGCCGAAAATAGCGCTGGCCTTGTGGCAGATTGCCGTCTCCGTTATCGTATCACCAGCGATTTCTTTGTCTTTTATCCAGACAAGAAGCAGCCTCTCCATCTCGTCGTGCACGTGGCTCCTCTTGCTTGACAAAATAGTCACGCCCTTGGAAGGTGTAGCTGCTTTGATGGCTTCCTTCTGCTTAAGGATGGTGCCTATCGTCGACGGATTTCGGCCATATTCCTTAGCGATCACACTCAACCGCATGCCAGTTTCATACTTCTTGATAATCTCCATTTTTGTCTCCAAAGAAAGCATCCTCTTCTTTCCGTGAACTTCAACTTTCTTGGGACCCATGACTACGTATATAATGCACGTAATTAAGTAATGTAGTACGTATACGTATGTACTAAAGTTCTCACACAACATGATAAAGTAGTATTACAACAAAATCACTAACGTTAATAAACGAAATCGTATAGAACGAACGAATTCGGTGTGCATATAGAAACGATGCTGCTACCGAGTGGCCGAAAAAGCACGCCGCTACGTAGATGCATGATGGGAGAGATGCTGACCAATAGGAGAGCAGGATCTTATGGCGGTGATTAGCATCAGGAACCAATGGGAGAGCGGGAGGATGGTGGCGAGTCTACTCAGTTGGTGGCACGCGAGTTTTAAAATTGTTATCAGTGGTCTGGGCGAATCTCGGGACTTTACAGCAACAACCATTCGTATCCTGAACTATTTTCGTAAGTAGAGCCAGAGGAGGAGGACAAACGGCAGAAAACTTCTTATAGTATGTACACTTAACTTTACGAAACACATAAAAAAACGTCAGGAAACATAAAGATCTGGTTGCGAAACAGTTTCAGGATCATCAACTGTTCCTGAATCTGCAGCACCAGCTTCGCCCATGTTGAATACCTCAAAGTCTTGGGCGGATACGGCATCAGGCCAGAGTTTCCTCCACGAAGAATTCAAGGTTCGCCTCGAAACCTCCTGCCAAGCTTGATCGATGTGTTGGATGCATATGACGATATCGAAATGCTCCTTCCAAAATTCATGCAAGGTGAGGTTTGTGGTATCGGTGATGTTGAAACATCTCTTGAAAAGATGTTTCGTAAACAGCTTCTTGAAGTTCGATATCACTTGCTGGTCCATGGGCTGGAGGAGAGGGGTGGTGTTAGGTGGAAGATAAAGATCCTTGATAAACGAATACTCCGCTAGGATATCTTCCTCGAGGCCAGGAAGGTGAGCAGGGGCATTGTCCAACAACAGCAGACATTTCAGAGGGAGGCGCTTTTCTTCCAAGAATTTCTTCACTGTCGGGCTGAAACACAGATTTACCCCCTCCGTGAACAAAAGTCTCGTTACCCAGGCTTTCGCATTAGCCCTCCACATCACCGGAACCTTCTCCTTTTGCACTTTGTGGGCCTTGAAGGCTCGAGGAGTCTCCGAATGATAGACAAGTAGGGGCTTCACCTTGCAATCCCCACTGGCGTTCGAACAAAGTGCGAGCGTAAGCCTGTCTTTCATAGGCTTATGCCCGGGTAGCTTCTTCTCTTCCTGCGTGATGTATGTCCGACGAGGAACTTTTTCCAAAAAAGGTCAGTCTCATCACAGTTGAAGACTTGCTGAGAACTGTAGCCTTCCTTAATTGTCATCTCGTCGAACGTCTTAATAAAAGCTTTGGCTGCTTTCGTGTCCAAGCTGGCCGCCTCCCCATGCCGCACCACCGAATAGATGCCAGTCTGTTTCCAAAATTTTTCAAACCACCCATGAGAAGCCTTGAAGTCTGGGGTTGGCGTCGATGTCCTGTCTCCTCCGTCGTCTTCAGCCTGGGCAATCAAATTGCCGAAAATAGCGCTGGCCTTGTGGCAGATTGCCGTCTCGGTTATCGTATCGCCAGCGATTTCTTTGTCTTTTATCAAGACAAGAAGCAGCCGTTCCATCTCGTCGTGCACGTGGCTCCTCTTGCTAGACAAAATAGTCACGCCCTTGGAAGGTGTAACTGCTTTGATGGCATCCTTCTGCTTAAGGATGGTGCCTATTGTCGACGGATTTCGGCGGTATTCCTTGGCGATCACACTCAATCGCATGCCAGCCTCACTTTTTTATTATCTCCTTTTTTGTCTCCAAAGAAAGCATCCAATTCTTTCCTACTTCAACTTTCTTGGGACCCATGAAATATGTATATACTGTACGTAATTAACTTATGTAGTATGTATACGTATGTAGTAAAGTTCTCACACAACACGATAAAGTAGTACTACCCATGCATTTTTGCTTATAGAATGAACTCCCTGAATAAAAATACGTTATTGGATACACATAATTCAATTAACTTTATTATTTTGTCAAGGGCTGGTGGGAAATGATCTGAATAGGGGGCTAATTTTTCCCTCAAAAACTGTAGAACGTCCAGTGCTGGTACTTTTTTGTATAGGAATCTACATCAAGGCTTAAAAGTTTTGTGTTGTGAAGTGGTATATGTGCTTCTCTGAATTTGTGACAAAAATCTTCCGAATGCTTAATGTGATGGGGAGAAAAAGTGCCTAAGAAAGGGGAAAGGAGGCCAGCTAAGCATTTAGAAATTTTATAATTAAAAGCTCCGACACATTAGATGATGGGTCTAAATGGAAGAATATCTTTGTGAGTTTCGGGAAGCCTTGGAGGGGATTTTTTGTCAATTTGTAGTCAGTGTGTGCCACTAAGGAGTTGGTTAATTTTGTCGAGGTAGAAGTCTTTATCCATGATTACGATATTGCCGTCTTTGTCGGATCTACTTATTACTACATCTAACTTTCGTAGCGAGCGGATGGCTATCATAAATCTACGGGGACAGGGTATTTCGTATTAAGGTCAGTTAAAGCATTTAGTAAAATGCCTTTTAAACATATCTCTTCAAGGCTGTAATTTTTATGTGATATGAAATTATCAAAGGCAACTATAAAGTCTAGGTTACTTTTACGATCTGGCATAAGGGCAAAGATTATGCCTAGAATTAGGACTAAGTGTTGGTTTATAGTAAGGGGGTGTTGCATAAATTTATAACTTTATCTTGTTGTTCAAGATTATTCCAGGAGCTATAGCTTATTAAGTTATCTAACTTACGGGAAAGTCATATACCAGTCATATATATATATATATATATATATATATATATAATTATATAATATATATATATATATATATATATATATATATATATATATATGAGACAAACTGGCAGTGGATACAAACCATTTCATTCAAATTTTTAGTGTCGAGCGCTGACCAATACATTGGCGATATATAGCGTTGTTCCCAATCGTACTTGTTGGCTTTCATCTGCCACATGTCATTATACAGGTACTTTGTCGTGAAATAATCCGGGTCAACAAGGTGACCGTAGTCCTCCAGGTTACTTACATACATAAACACTCCCTAGGAATAAATGAGAAAATATGTTAAAAGAACGTTTTAAGCAGTAAAGAAATTTAAAATATACTGACTTATCATTTTTATCTGAACAATCAAGAATGTGATGGAGTGATTCCATTTGTATTTGCAAGACATAACAAAATATTTTATGTGAATTATATTCACAACAATAAAAAAAGTTAAGCTTCATTCTGGTTTTACTCAGTCTGGCAGGACATTCATCAGTGTGAATGAACGATTCTATCCATCTTGGTAGGACAATCAACATGCTGAATGTATAATTCTATTAATTTTGGTAAAATATTAAAATACGAAAATTCTTGATTTAATTTCAGTAATTTTGGTAGAATGTGGAGGAATGAACGATTCTTCTCTAATCTGAAAAACAATCAAGAATGTGAAGGAGGGACTCTTAATATTTTAACAGTGTTGATATTCCTTTGAACAGCTGGAATGGGGATTGTGTAAGTGATTGTTTGTTATTATCAGCTGAACTTAAATATTTCCCAAAAGGTATCCATCAAGAGGAAATGGCACCGACCTTTTCCCTCATGTTGGCTGCCACAGCCATGTCTGCGTCGAAGAGTTTGTTGATGTAGCTGGGACGAGTCTCTGGGTTGTCCAGCACAGACTTCTGGATTAAGTAGACGCCCGATATGTAAGGCACATTCCATATTCCTCTGGAAGGTGAAGGAAAAAGAACCATATCATTATATGCTTAGCTGAGAAAATCCACAGCGAGTTTTGGCAATTAACTTATTCTTTCAAGAGTAAATGCTGATGAGACGGGCGAGTTAATGCCCTTTTCTAGCCCAGGCCCGGGAAAATGAAAGGGGGGAGGAGGAGCAAAGAGGGGAGCAACAAACCCTCAGTCTCGGAAGGAAGAAAGTTTATACGAGTTCGAAAGATAGAAACAGGCACAGAATTCCAAAGCTTGGCAGTAGGAGAGGAAACAGTTGCTGAATATGACCGATGTCCATTGGTAGAAAGTGGGAAGACGTGGCTTAGCGGGCTCCTGAAACCTGAAGAGAGAAGTTTTCCATTGAAGATTATGGTACGTAGGTACATACGAGTCGGATTCACAACCAAAGAAATAGCAAAATTGTACCGAATTTTTCAAGGGATTGTTCAAAAATTTTAATTTTCAAGGCACAACGGGAACCACCAATCAAATCCTCAGGTAGAATTAAATAAACAATTTCCGGTACAGCAGATTTGTTTTCTGGTATATTACTTTCCAGTAATGACGATAAAGATTACAAAGATGATAACTCTTGATCCGGACTTTAATTCTAAAACACGATATCAAATATAAGATATAAAATGAAAGTAACTGAGAAAGTAACATAATCCCACTTATTATTTAAGACTCGTTAGTGCTTTTGTATTTTCGGCAGTCTGATAGCGCTGTTGAGCATTCTCTGACGAAAACGACGATGGCAGCTAAACGACAGCCCTCCCTCGACGTTGAAGGCTCCCAGAAAGGTCAGAAGAGGAAAAAAGCCCTGTTGAATATTATCGACGTCTCCGACCCCTCGACGTTTACAACACCGAATATGACGAGCAACAAGAAATTCCCAGCACTCACGAAGTTGAGAGCAGTGACTTTGCGAGGCCAGACGTCCTACGCAGCTGTGTTGGCGCTTGAAAAAAAGTACCCTAGAGCCAAACTCCAAGCCAGGCCAAACATCAAAGGTGAATTTACCATTCCCCCTAAAGAGCAACAGTTTGCAGAGCTAATGAAGAAGGATCCCCCGTGCCGCCTGTTAGACCCAGCTGAAAAAATGACTAAGGGGATGATTTGTAAAAGACCCCAAATACAAAACAATAGACCAAATCCTGGAAGTACCGAATTTTTTGAGTGCTTCAAGATGTATAGCAAAGACAAGAGAGGAAACCTTGCAGGTTGAAGCCACATTCAAGGGGATAATACCGCCATATATCGACCTCGGGATCCATGGAAAGTACCGAACAGAACCCTTCATAACATAACCTCTGAGGTGTTTCAAGTGCCAGAGGTTTGGTCAACACAAGAGAGTGCACTGCCCACCATGTCTGGAATTTGCAGCCAGAGACACGACACTGACGAAAGACTTGAAAAGTTTAAGGCAAAGGGCCATACTGTAGCCCGATGCCCAAACTGTAAACAACCAGATTGGAGAGGATATGGAAGATGAAGGGCATCCCCCACCGCCAGCAAGACCTCATGTGTGCCAGCCATCGCCGCCAAGGAGACCTCCAAGCAATCCCAGGTTCGACCCAAGGACAAATCTGTCTCCTCCACCTCAAATTCCTCAAGCTCCCCTTTCACAACCTCCTCCAACCCCTAACAACCCCTCCGACCCCCAAAGGTAACTCCTACGACCTCTAAGCAAACCCCCCAATCCCGATGCATATTTCCCCGACCCTGAAGTTCATTCCCCCAAACCGCAAACCCCCACACCGCCAGTATTTCCTGTTTTGCGCGTCGAAACAGGATCCCAGACAGAAGAAATGTCAGTCTCATGGAGGGACATTGAAACCCAGACAGAAAAACTGCCTTTGTGTTCTGATAGTTCTACTCAGAGGATGCAGTAGATAAGCTCCTTCTTACCTATCAAGAATTCTCAGTATATTTAATTAAGCATAGCTATCAGAAAAGCAAGTATGTACAATGGAACACAGTGCAGTTGTATACCACCTCTCCAACGACGCCAGACAATACGAGATTGAACTCCAAGATTACCTCCTCGGAAGTCAGTTTGTTTGTTTGTATGGTGTTTTTACGTTGCATGGAATCAGTAGTTATTCAGCAACGCGACCAACGGCTTTAACTGACTTCCGAACGTCGAGAGTGAACTTCTATCACCAGAAATACACATCTCTCAGACCTCGATGGAATGCCCGAGAATCGAACTCGCGCCACCGAGGTGGTACGCCAACACCATACCGACCACGCCACTGAGGCGCTCCTCGGAAGTCAGTATCGTCACAGAACCACCTTTCCCAACTAGTTGTTAACTACTTAACGACCTTCCTTTCTCCATTTTCGGCCAACTGTCACTCAAACTACAGCTTAATTAAGCTGTTACTAACTTCTGTTTTGCTGTCTCTATTACATATATTTTCGTTTTTCTTCCATTGGTCTCTACCACTAACGATCGATGCTTTTTTCTATCTTTGAGTAATGAAAAATGGTACTTGAACTCCATAGAGTTTTTCCCTCCGACGCTAATTATTTCGATTTTCCTTACTGTCTATCTGACTCGCCAGTACTCGCTGCTGTGATCTTTTTCTCCTACTGATGGGTCCTTATGGCATAAAGGGGAGGGGTTTGTAAACTCGCCTGTTAACCTTTCATTTCACTTCAACAACAATAGCATTTCACCTGCATATCCATTATGATCATGATAAAGGCTCACCTCATATCCGAAGATCTAACCTTTCCACCTGCACAAAAATATGCATATGACCTACGTGCTGCTCTATGAGCAAGAGCCCGTGCTGGCATAACGCCAGCTTAATCTTCAACAACAATAATCGCAAATCCTGATTCTTTTTCACCACAACAAAAATAAAGTATAAGGACAAAAACGGAACACCAGAAAACAAAGACACAAGAACTTTTCATCACGAATGAACAAACATCTACATAAATTAGATGATGATACCGAATCACCTTTAATCATACTGGGGTGAGGGGAGTGAGAGGGAAGTTCAGAAAAATTCTTAAAACCTTCTCTACGCTTCCGGATCACAAGTCTGCAAAACACTTAGCAAAGGAGGACGTCTCAAGGTTTTGTTTGCGAGACGAAGTGGGGAGGGTAGGTTGAGGAAGCCGCCTCCTCAGTCAGTCAGTCAGTCAGTCATGGATCTGAAGGGGCCTATGAACTCTGTAATCAGGTAATCGTCTCTTTTCACAGGAAAAACTTGACAGGCTATTACAAACTTTAGATGAATTTAAAAGAGTTCCCGTCCAGACTTCCGCTTTCCTCTTTTTTTTTTTTTTTTTGGCGGATTTGAGGAGGGCACGTGGTCCCCACCATAGATATGAATAATAGAACATTGTTTTCTTTCAATAAATCATTACTAGTAGCAAAAATTTGCTTAATATTTATTTCAACAACTACGACAAAAAAAAAACAATTACTACGGTGTGTATGTATATATGTGTGTGCTTGCATACATATATAAATATTGATATATTTACTGTATGCGTGAACATGTGTATACGCTCATTAAGCTACAAATGTCCTTTAATATCAAATTGGCTCTACCTCGGAATTAATATATTTTCATATACGTTAACCGAAGTTTTTTTTTATGATAAATTCGTCGGCTCATGGGTTCGAACCACGGAATCAAGAATTCAAGACGTACAGTGAAGAAAAAAAACCCCTTCCGTTGACATATATGAAAATATAATTCCGATGTAGAACTAATTAGATATTAAAGGAAATTTGTAGCTTAATGAGTGCATATGAATCACGGTGATGTGATATAATTCGTGTTACACACATATATATGGTAATCCTAAGTGCCTCCTTCAAGAAAGATTTCTAGATCCGCTACTGGGAGAGGAGGAGGAGGAGGGAATCACGCTGCTGACTTCATGGAAAGAGGGAAAAACTCGACTAACGCCCTTTTGCTTTTCCATGGAGAATCCTGTTCCGTAAATGACTGGGAAAGACGAGGAGATTTGGCAAAGCTGTGGCAGTTGACCTGGACATGTACGAAAACACTGGAAATGATGGAGAGAAGGGTGATCCCTAACCTTGGTTCCCCCCTCAATATGAGACTACCTTGACGTGGTGAGGGGAAGGGGCTCTTGAACCTCAGGAATCTGTTCCCTTTGGAGTAATTTTGTGGAAATTTCCATTTCTTGTAAAATATGACTGCTTAGGTGAGTCTGAGAAGGGGTCGTGCTTTGGAAAGGGTTTACATTCAAAGCTAATTGTGGGAGTTGTGGTGGTTGAGTCTCGCCACCCGATATGGTTTGGACCTAAGAGATAGTGATGGGATTTTCCCATAGCTATATTGAGGGCGGAACCATCTCCAGGACCTAAGAGATAGTGATGGGACTTTCCCATAGCTATCTTGAGGGCGGAACTATCTCCAGGGATCAGCCCATCGGAATCCAGGGGGAGCTGGTGTTTAGGGATGGGACTTCTGGCTTCTGTCCGGAAGCCCACCTATTGGTTTGGAGTGGGGAGTCAGTCCCCATTAGTGGGGGGCATAACTCCCAGCAGTGGATTGGCTTATACCTGGGCCACTGCAAACATATTGATGCTATCCCGAAAGGGTAGGGTATGGGGTGGACTATAGGGAGTCAACTTTCACATGTGCCATTGGTGGAGAATGCAAATACCTGACTGATCCACAATACTTTCTTGATAAAATCAAACAGTTTTGGGTGTGTAGGTGAGCCGGTTTGTGTGAGGTGGGCTGGTGTGTGCGTGCTTAGTATCCTGAGATCACTTTGTGAATTAGACGGTTTGTTGGGGTGGGGAGTCTAGGGATTAGAAGCTGCCTGGGTTTCCCTTTCTGATGTGCTGTTGGGGTCTCGGCGAGGCTCTTGGGTGTTGGGTGCGCACTTTTTGGACTTCTGAATGTGAACTGGCATCATTCTATGGATTTGGTCTGGTCAATGGATATGAGCTGGACTGTCGGACAGAACCAAACACCAAGACACCAGGGTGTTAGTAAATCTGGTAGATTTGATCCAAATAGTAGAGTCCTTCATTGGAGTAATATAAATTTGTCATTAGATTATGAGTGTTTGTACAGTGTAATGAAACAATTTGGTAAAGTGGAAAGAATGAAATTACTTTTAGAAAAAGATAAGCAGTCATTTTCTGCTCATGTTAAATTTTCCTCACCCTTGGAAGCTAGTGAGGCACAACAAAGACTCCATTCTCAATGATTCAGTAATTAGTACGAAAGTGTTTTCAGTGAAAAATTTAAATGATGAGCCATTTGATTTTATCCCTAAGAATGAAGAGCTTGGACCAGCCCCATGTACCAGAGCACTTCCTACCCCTACATGGCATGTTGCTAGCTACAAGGAGGGAGGGAAAATTTTATAAAGGCTGCAGAATGTATTGAGAGCAAGGTAGATTTGATTCCGATTGGAAATTTAAAACGTTACGGAAAGAACTTGTTAATAAAAGCTGATAATGAAACCCAAACAATTTGACTATCTAATTTTAAATCTCCTGAAAGGACATATTGAATGTATCTCACGTAAAAAAACTAGGAAGGGAAGCAGCCATAAGAGGATGCAGGTTAAAAGATATAAAAGAAATCCTAAACAGTGTCGCAAATGTTTTGAATATGGCCACATTCAAAACTCAAGTGAAAACAAGAAGAGATGTTCTGTGTTCATTTTGATGACTGCGAAGCAGCCCAATACTGTTTTTAATGTAAGGGTGATCACTCTCCAAATTCTAGGGCTTGCCTCAGATGCAGATTTGAAGAAGTATTGGCAGTGGCCGATAATGAACATATCAGCATTAGCGAAGCAAAGCGTGTGATAATGGGGGCAAACAAAAGTGCCAACTCTATGCTTCAGTAATAAAACTTATGAAAAATACCAGCAATGTAAGGCAACTAATAACTGCATCTGATAGTAGGCATCACACACCTGCTACTCCAAGGACTGTAAATAATGAAAATCCCCAATCTGTCATGAAATTGTCATCGGCTAGTGCCTTGTCGGCTAGTGCCAAAAGTTGTGCTTCCAGAAGCACAGAAAATAAAATAAAGTAAAATAAAAGGGAAAAAAAATCAATTAACAATTCAGGAAGCTGTTCCAAAAACACTTCCACCAAGAATAGGCCAAGGGAGCAAGACCAATTAGATAGAGCTAATTCGGAGCCATCAATTGTCACAGCCACAAACAAATATGAAAACAAAACTATAATTACAACCACCAAGAAGCGCACAAGGAATACATCCCCAAATAATGATAGCTTTAAAATCAAAACCTAATGGGTTCAGTGTTTTGGAAGAGATCTCTCCGCCTAGAAAGGTCGTTCCAAAAGCAGTTTCAGCCCAAAAATATGTGAGTTCTGATCAGTCTTGCCGCCCCAAGACAAATGAACATTGTGATTCACAGAATCACAGTAGAAATTCTGATCAGGAGCATAAGCAGAAATATGGTCAGCCAAAAACCCTAAATTCCAATTCAAATGAAAAGGGATTAAAGAAACAATCACTTAAAGGAGAACTTTCCTCTCCACACTAGGAACAGTACTTCCCCTCCAAGGAGTGGAAAGTAGTACATTTTACCACCTTAACATTCATGTTCGATATCCTTCAGTGGAACTGTAAAGGTCTCAGAGCCCGTGCAGAAGACCTAAAGTCTTAATTCATGAATCCAATCCAGGGATTATATGCCTGCAGGAGACGATGTTAGGCAACTCTCCTTATAATCCTGAACTAAATCATGCAATATTTACTCCTCTCCCCCAAGTGGTGGTCGGGCCCATGGAGGTGCTGCAATTACTGTTAATAAATCTCTGCAGCACTCCATAATACAATTAAATACAACTCTACAAGCTGTTGCTATTTCAGTCATCTTGGAAAAGAGGATAACAGTCTGCTCCTAATACCTTCCACCAGATCGTGCTTTTAACAGTGAAGATATTCGGTCCTTAATTAACCAACTTCCGGCTCCTTTACTTCTCCTAGGAAATTTTAAGCCTCACAGCCCCCTATGGGGAAGTCGGTTTCTAGACAGTAAAGGGAAATAAATTGAAGACCTTATTGATAGGAATGATGTTCAAAATTACTGGAATAAAACAAAGAAGAAGCAAAAAAGAACCGAACAAAATTTATGTATATACTGAATAACACACTTTACGCAACAAACCAACGCAAAAGTGACATGAAGAGAAATAATGAACCTTCTCTATTTATGCAAACGGGACCACTTCCATAGAAGACCAGGAATAAGCCTTATACGCAAAACGGACCCCTCCTCTGAATAATCAGCACTGAATGAAAGATACAATGGTTCAGAATCTGAAAGTATATATAGCACAAAAGATTAGAATTTCAGACAAATAAATCCTCGTGGCGATGATAAACGACAGGGAAAGGATCCTCAAACAGCTTTATGTTTTCGAGCAACCTTCATTCATTTTGTGTAGCATCACGAGGTGAGGAAAATGTCGGAAGAAAGAGTACGTCTCCCTTCTGTCAATTCTAAGTAAAACTCCCGCGAACTAAGCATATCAACAACAAAAGAAAAAGATTAAAAACTAAACAGAAGAGGGTAATCCCGACCTCATCCTTCCTCCGAAGAAGGAACTACTAAACCTCGCCGCCGACAACAAATCTCCTCTGCCATTTAAGGTTAAAAAGCGTCGCCACAACATCTAATGAAGTTATAAAACCCATTTACACCGAAATGGACCACTTACGACAATCAAAGGTCCAACTACGGACCCCAAAAGACGCGATGGCTTTCGGCCGGAGACGGGAGAGAGAAAGGGGAGAAAAAATACAACATTAAGACGAGAGAGAGAGAGAGAGAGAGAGAGAGGAGAGAGAGAGAGAGAGAGAGAGCTGGAAACTGACTGGAAATACGAAAAAAATGACAATATCCGTGAAGGGATATCCAGAAATTGCCCAGAAGAGAAGACACACAGATGGGGGCCGGGGCCACATTTCCTTTTTCTATGCTTCCGTTTCCATTTTTGTTTTTAATCGTAATTATTTTCAACTACTGAAGAATGATTAAGGATGGTTTTTAATAAAAGAATAGATATTAATTAGTCAATGTCCACAGATACTTTATCATAGAATACAGGGTCACTGTTAATATCAATGACCCTTGCTTCTTTTCCCGAATCGTGTCGACATCTGGCAAAAAGGTCAACAATAACGGTTAAAATATTGCTGCATGGAGAAAAGGAGTTTTGCTTGGGAGCCGCTCCCATTCTCCCAGGAGACTTTGAGGAGATGAGCTCCTCTCCACTGCTGACGATTATTCAAAGGCACAGATTCCTAAACCACTCCATCAAGTTCAAATCTAACAATATCGAATTCTTAGTTGCTTCATCGAGCATGACTGCTCATGGTGTGTGCGAAAGCTAAGAGACTAACAGGCCTCCCCTCGCAGCATCTCTTCCTCCTTTGTCTCAGAAGACTTCATTTCTGAGCACTTTCCTCAAAACGATTCATCTAACAGTGATTAGACCACCTTCCAAGAATCGGAGAGACTCAAAAGATGATTTTCAGTTTTACCTTCTCTCGTTGTATTTCTCCTTTCTCCTTCGGTGAACGATAGATAGATTTCACATGAATGGGAAGTATAACAAAGAAAGGGGGGGGGGGGGGGGGGGGGGAGGGGGGGGGGGGGGGGGGGAGTCGGGCTCTCCACTTCCACTCTCTGTCACATCCAGAGGTCATGAGCAAAAAGAGGAGCTGGGATATTTACAAGTATATTCCATTTTCCTAGAATGTTAACATAACAACCATGAAGAAGAAACCAGAGCTAAGCTTCCTTTCTCCCTTGACACTCATTGAGAGTATGAAACCAATGTGTATTAATAATAGACTATTTTATCTTCCGAAAAATATTCCCACTCTCAGTAAAAACCATTTAAGCAGCCTGACGCATCAATAGCTTTTGATGGAGTGACCTGAATCCCTCATTGCGATCACTGCATTATCAAGATCAGTAACCGCCAGCAAAGCACACCGCCACATATGCCATACGTTACCGGCGCTTCCCGCAATAATATGAATGAATAAGCCAATCAACCAACAAGCAACTGAATATTTCCCTGTGAAATTCTAACGAGACATATGATGAGGGAGAACATATATACATAATCTCAGTCTCCTCAATAAAACGAGATAATCTGGCATCCTACTCTAGAACATATATACGTCTTAAGAACCATCCTAAAACTAAAGTACCAGGATGTAGTAGTTCACTAAGACTGACTTACCTATTAAATAAGCCACAAATAAGTCCGCTGATAATCTGATTTATTAAAAGCATCATCCGTGAGTTGAGCTGCCGATCGGGAATGGAGGGGGTTTGGGGGGGGTTGCCCTTGATATGAAGTTCAATCAGGGTCCCCTGCCAAAAGGATGTCGACCCCAGTGGATCAGAGGTCCCGATCCAACGAGACTGACGTTGAAGCATTTTTGTGGAATGATATACACACGAACGCCTGATGAAGCCACCTTTCTTGGAAGAGCCAAGGGGCGACATCTCCCTCATGCTGCATAAATCAGGTGTTAATGACCTTGACCTCTGACGTTCCCTTACGATCGAACAATTGGCAACCACAGCCATTTATGGTTAAATGTCCTCTTCCCTCCGCTTGAGAAATTGTAGTCATATTTCTCTCCCCTTCTGTTACCAAAGTACTTTCGTGAGGATGCAGTTGTTTGGTCAAATTACGGCTGCAAACAACTAAGGTGTTTGGAAAAACTTCTTGACTGCGGCTTAATACCTGTACAAAAGACTAATTTGAAATATGAGAGTAAAATGACGACACAACTTGAAAAACGTTAACCCTGAGGGGAAAGAAAGCCGAATAAGAATTACGGAAAAGTTACTGCCTGAACCGACAAAGCAAGGGAGTGTTAACAACTGAAACACTCGGATGCATATTATGAAGGAAGAGATGTGTCCATTTGGCTGCTGCCACCACGTACAGTGGTCATTCATTACCGCACTGGCTCTAACTATAATAAAACGAAGAGTTCCGCAACAACAATAATATAACTTCATAAATAGCTTAATGAAACAAACGACTAAAGAGAGAGAAAGAGAGATGAAAAGATACGCACAATCAAATCTAAAAGAGCAAATGATTTCTTGGAAGTTCAAATGGTGCTTTATTGGTACGTATCCTTTTCAATGTCAACATTATTCAGGCAGTAGAGAGCGCGCCCTTTGTGCAAGGCCGCCAGCGCACAGTCCTCCTGTTAGTCCGTCACTGTTCACTTTCGAGAAAAGTTTTCCCTCTCACCTTTTATTAACCAATATTAACGTTTTGAGAGGGGAACAGCGCACGTACAGCAGTTTACACTTTGCCTTTGCAGTTTAATTGGATTACGGCGAGGTTCAGAAATACAAAAGGAAAATGAAACACGGTTACTGAGGATACGGGTGGCAGGGCCAGTGGCAGTGGCAGTGGCCCGGCTTCTTTTCAACGATCGGTAGAGTTCATAAAACTGAATGGAGGAGATTGGAAGTTTTCTTCTGACGCCCAGGCTTCGAAATCACTCAGATTTAACATTAAATCCCGAGTGAATCTCGAATCTTATCAATTTATCTTTATGTCGGGAATATCTATTTTCTTGTGAAGTTCATTTTTCCAACATAATTTGTTCAAGGCCACAGGAATTTGAATAAAATAGTTAACATCAGTGAAAATTACACACACACACACACACACACACACACACACACACACACACACACACACACACACACATATATATATATATATATATAATATATATTTTTTTTATATTATATATATATATATATATATATATATATTATATTGCAATAAAATTCTCTTCTATTTTAAACTGAACTACTATTTGCTCATTTAGCATCTTTGAGATGACATTGTTGTTATTATCGTATTGTTGTTTACAGCAATACCCCTGTTTAACTGAAGAATATGAACTGCCTCAGTAACAGAATTCACTGCATTAATACCCTTACGAAGAAACCTCGGTAACAGCTGCTAACCCCTTATCAAACTGTGCCGCTCACTTTCATCTTCTGCAGAGGACTTGAAAACGTTTAGACAAAGGAATCTTTCGCTATGAAACGTAAGACACTTCCCATCTTCCTAACGACTGTGACTTTTCGAAATATATATAAGCCGTTGTCTTCCGTTCTCCCGACGTGAACAAACCACTTATCCGTATCTGGTAGAATATGATAACTTGAACACTAACCCTAGTTACAAAGTTTAGTATCGCGGAGAGAAAAAAATGGAATTTGTCGTATTTCAGAGTTCACCTTAAAAAAAAAAACCGTTCAAAAATTATGAAATCTTCCGATCTAAAAATTTGAGTTTCATCATCTCGACCATGGTTTAAAAATCAGGGATGACGAGATTATAAAAGTTGAAACATAATTCTAAGAAGATTGTGAAAAAAAAACTAGTATCGTGCTTGAGAAATTACGCAAAAGTTGTTCAACAAATCGTAATGCAACCATGTCTGATTTGATGACAACAATCTTACGTATTCCCTTAATACGACCTGGAACATGACGAAAGACCAACAGTGAGACGGCAAGCAGTCAGCCTCATTCGACAAGAGATCACTTCCTGAAAATCAACCAAGAGCTGGGGAAGGAGAGCCATCTGCGCGGCGACAAATTCGGTGGGGTGGGTGATGGCACTGATGAATGAACAAGACACCGAACGTGATGACACTGGTGTTGATGAATCGATAAGGCTGCACTTGGTGCCATTATACGATGGCCATGATGATGACGAATGAAAACCGATAGGGATTATCATGTTGGTAAACAATGAACGAGGCTTTTGTTAGGTGGAGTGACTAAACGGATGATTTGATATTCATTGTTTTATCGTGAACACGAATCTTTCTCTCTGATTCACAAAGAGTGTCAGGGTATTAATCATATCATTTAATTACTGAGATGCTTTCTTGAATGACTATATCTTGACTATGTTACATAATCCAGATCAAGCAAAGGCAGGACGCGAGTGGAGAAGAACAGGAAGTAAGGTCGTCATTGGGGTTCGTGTGGAAATATCCTCACAAACCACACACGGAAAACAATAAAAATGGAGGAAGACAATAAATCATTTTCAGTGAAGAGGTGGAGAAAATATACAGAAAAGATAATAATGGGGGAAAGAGTAACCTCTCACATCGAAGAGGACGAAATAAAGTAACTCCTTTAAAGAAAAATAGGACAAATTTATAATCGTGGTGACGTTACTTGTTGGACCCCGAAGCTGACTACTTGGAAATATTTCCTGGCGCCATGAAAGCAGAGGAGATATATATAAGCCAAGAGAATCCTCCTCAAGTGAATCAATTGCTCTCAGAGGCCAGGTCATCAGAGCGTCCAATTCACCTATACAGACTACCAGTCGCCTAGATCTTTCACAAACTGTGAGTTTACTGAATATCAAGGCCTTTTCATTCTAATACCTCTTCACCGGGTCTCCGGAGGTCTTCATCTCTTCCCTAATTATTCTTGTAAGTGGAGAAATTCCCTTTAAAAATGAATGAGTATTGAACATCCTGTGTTCAGGATGCCTGGCACCTGAGTCCTTCTTCTACAAAGTCCATCAGATTCTAGCAGAAAATTTCCACGAGTTACATTTGAATTTATGAAGCAATTCAAGGAGCCGTCAACTTTACTTTGTTTCAAGTAATGTTTAATTACACAGGAGTGGCTACACACTTCCAAATGTGAAAACTGATTATGCAACAATGCTTACCGTAGACCTTAGACTGTTCTATACACACACACACACACACAGAGAGAGAGAGAGAGAGAGAGAGAGAGAGAGAGAGAGAGAGAGAGAGAGAGAGAGAGCATTTATAAAAGTACCGAAATCTCGTTAATTTTTAGCAGAAATTCATGAATACCACAAAAAGAGAAGACGCATAAACTTGCACAGATGAGTACGATCTGCAATTCTTAACCTCATCAAGTTGTTGACCTCTCCCTCTCCAATCTGGCAACAGGAAGCGAAATAAAAATGACACAAAACACGCATTTGCAAGTGGGAAGGACGCTTAGGAAAGGTACCGATCAAGGTCCAGGTATTGTAATACTCGTAACAGATTTAAAACTTTTATGATAAATTAATTACTTTAGGAATACATCCAGCATCATAAGAAATGACGTCATTAATGCCAATTATACTAAAAATATTGAAACAATAAAAAAACCAAGTCACCTGGAATTTTAATGAAAATGTGGTGTTTCGACCTCTTTCATAACACGTTCAAAACCAACACCGTAATTCTCAAGTACTGACTTCAATATATCGCTAAAGGGTCATTCATTGTGCTTCATAGTTTGTTACAACTACGTCTTTAAGAGACCTAGTGAAGTTGAGATATGAACCAAGCGTTTTCAACTGATCAAATAAGCACGGCGTCTCTTACCAAGCAAAGTCCTCCAATTTACAAAACAAACAATTGAGTTCGTATTCACACCACTATATGACACATAAATATCTTATTCATTATGACAGAAATCGATACGTTATTCATGCAACGGCAAGCACATTAGTGGTTTTTGTGTATCATGAATAAATTAGTTATTCATGCCATAAGACCAAAAGAAAAATGACAATGGAGGAACTATTCTTACACGTTTCGAAAAAGAACTTCCAACATACTATTATACTCATTTCACTGACTACAGGTTTGACAACAGCGGCACAAATCAAATATAAAACTCAAAACATTTATTTGTGCAAGAAAGCAGGTGATGTAATAACAATGAACGTGAATACTCAGGAAGAGCATTCATAAGTCTCTCTCTCTCTCTCTCTCTCTCTCTCTCTCTCTCTCTCTCTCTCTCTCTCTCTCTCTCTCACACACACACACAAGCACGGGAGTTGGAAGACCCGACACCCAATTGGGTAAGAACCATGAGAAAGGAGACCACAGATGAGTGGCGGCTTGTAGAAGACAGACTTGTAGAAGGCAGAAGTCAGACTTGTAGAAGACAGACTTGTAGAAGTCAGACTTGTAGAAGACAGACTTGTAGAAGACAGACTTGTAGAAGGCCGACTTGTAAAAGGCAGACCTGTAGAAGACAAAGTTGTAGAAGGCAGACTTGTAGAAGACAGAGTTGTAGAAAGCAGAGTTGTAGGAGGAAGACTTGTAGAAGGCAGTTATAGAAGACAGACTTGTAGAAGACAGACTTGTAAAAGGCAGATTTGTAGAAGGAAGACTTGTAGAAGACAGAGTTGTAGAAGACAGACTTGTAGAAGACAGAGTTGTAGAAGGCAGACGACTTGTAGAAGACAGATTTGTAGAAAGCAGACTTGTAGAAGACAGAGTTGTAGAAGGCAGACGACTTGTAGAAGACAAATTTGTAGAAAGCAGACTTGTAGAAGACAGAGTTGTAGAAGGAAGACTTGTAGATGGCAGTTATAGAAGACAGACTTGTAGAAGGCAGATTTGTAGAAGGCAGACTTGTAGAAGACAGACTTGTAGAAGACAGACTTGTAAAAGGCAGACTTGTAAAAGGCAGACTTGTAAAAGGCAGACGTAGTTGTAGAGGACTTGTAGAAGGCGAGTTGTAGAAGGCAGACTTGTAGAAGGCAGATTGTAGAAGGCAGAGTTGTAGAAGACAGAGTTGTAGAAAGCAGAGTTGTAGGAGGAAGACTTGTAGAAGGCAGTTATAGAAGACAGACTTGTAGAAGACAGACTTGTAAAAGGCAGATTTGTAGAAGGAAGACTTGTAGAAGACAGAGTTGTAGAAGACAGAGTTGTAGAGTTGTAGAAAGCAGACTTGTAGAAAAGCAGAGTTGTAGAAGGAAGACTTGTAGATGGCAGTATAGAAGAGACTTGTAGAAGGCAGATTTGTAGAAGAAGACTTGTAGAAGACAGAGTTGTAGAGCAGACTTTTAGTAGGCAGACTTGTAGACGACAGACTTGTAGAGGGTAGACTTGTAGAAGACAAAGTTGTAGAAGGCAGATTTGTAGAAGACAGATTTCTAGAAGACAGACTTGTAGAAGACAGATTGGTATAAGACAAAGTTGTAGAAGGCAGACTTGTAGAAGACAGATTTCTAGAAGACAGACTTGTAGAAGACAGACTTGTAAAAGGCAGACTTGTAAAAGGCCGACTTGTAGAAGACAAAGTTGTAGAAGGCAGACTTGTAGAAGACAGAGTTGTAGAAGGCAGACTTGTAGAAGACAGAGTTGTAGAAGACAGTGGACGAATTTCACAGGGAGCCTTTGTAGCAAGTGGCGTTGGAGGCGAAGATGATGATCTACACCATAGCTGACTAACGATCAGGTAGTCAATTCACTATTCAGGTTCAGTGAGGCGTTAGGGATTTACCAAAAAGGGCAGAGAGCACTTAGGCTCCGCTCGGGAATCGTCCTGGAGACCTCATGCATATATATATATATATATATATATATATATATATTATAATATATATATATAATATATATATATTATATATATATGTATATATATATTTAATGACTAATGTGATACTATTGCAAACTCCTACTGCTACTTCCAGTAATAAGAATTATTTGGACATCATCGATGATGAAAAAAAAAATCTTAGTAATAATAGGGACGGAAGAAATAAAAATAAAAATGATGTTAGCGATGGCAGTTGATGGCGATATTACTGCTGGTGAAGGGGGAGGGTAATGAGGAGGAGGAGGAGGAGGAGGAGGGGGTGGTGGTGGTGGAGGTGGATGTTGCTGCTGAGGCGGCGGCGGCGGCGGTGGTGGTGGAGGTGGAGGTGGAGGTGGAGGAGGAAGGCAGTTGGCGTATATGAAGGAGGTCGGAGCGGGCCAAGCTCTCAGTGTTAGTAGTTTCCAGCTCTTGCGCCACCCAACCCCAAAGTTCCTCGGCATCCATCTTCCTCACAACGACTCCGTTCCCGTGAGAGACAGAAAGAGAGAGAGAGAGAGAGAGAGAAAACGTGCGAGAGAATCAGACAGGTAACGTCCTCAATGGGGTTGTGTTTTTCGTCGCTGCCGTTAATTATTTAGTGACATGTCGCTCGTTCGTATCCAACGTTGGCTAAACGTAGTTTGTAAGGATGAGAAAATGTTTCTTTTTCACATTAGAGCTTCGGCATTAAGGTGACATCACAGTGAGATTTAAACCCCTTTCAAGTGACTCATTTCCGAGCATATGTTTAAATCAAATTCCGGTAGAAATGCGAAACTAGAGCAACGTATCAACGAAAGTATCAGGTCGCAACTAAAACAAACAAACAAACGTACAACCTAACAGCCTAAAGCCGTGGGAACGCATATGGTCGACTTTAGAGGTCACGTGTCTTCTTACATTTACTGACCTCACTCAAGTTCAAACTCGAGGGATTCATCCTGTCTAAAGTCACGTGACATATCGTCTATCCCTCACTGCATCGTGGTCACGTGGATACTTCCGCCTTACGACTGCACGTAACTGTGAAAACATTTTCCGAGTATTTCAGTCGTGTACAATGGCTGCGTAACGTGCTCACTTTCCAGTATCTCTGTCCCGGTCCAGTTTCACGAGAAATAAAACCTCATGCAAGAATGACAGGAAGATGAAGACTTAAAATCTATTCAAATTTGTTGGGTGTGATGCCTTGCAATTTAAGATTCATTCTAGATGAAATCACCCTAGGTATTCAACCATTCCTCGCTTACTCCTTTAAAACACGATGGCTACATGGAATACATTGGCACTCACAATAAATCATAATTCTGAAGATTTGCTATTCACCATATCAGTGTCAATACATAAATGCAAGTTTTTCATTCGCACGTACACGGCATTTCGTCAAAGCGTAAATCATAACTCTTTCGAACGTGGTGTCAATGACCTCTTAGTCAAACTCTAGACGTTAGCAGTGCTTTTCACTCATGTTTACACTGAAATATGTTCATGTAATAATCAAGTAGAAAAAACGAAGAGCAGTTTATATAGAGTAAAAAGAAGAGAAGAAAATCTCTAACATTGTGAGAGTAAACGGTGACACTGCCACTTCACTTTCTTTCCCCTAACATTTCTACATTAACATGGTTTCAATTTTACACCTAAAAGATCTAAAGAAAGCGTGACTGCATTAGCATATTTTGATTTTGTACTCAAACGATGTACAGCAAGCGCTGGCACAATTAGCACATCAGGGAGGACTTTCAATTTCGACTCCATAAATCAATGTTAATATCGTCTGTGACTATGAAAGTAACAAGACCCAAGTTGAACTACTAAAATAAAAACAAGAATGAAAAAAAATTGTGGGCTGCTCAATAAAAAAAATAGTTCAGCATCAGGTTTCTCTTTACGTATATATATATATATATATATATATATATATATATATTATATATATATATATATATATATATATATATATCAACATAGGTGACAAGTAGACATCAAGTCATCAATTAAGATAACATTTGTTGGCCAACGCGTTTCGTAACCTCATGTTACATTTTCAGGACTACAAAAGAACAATAAAAAAACAAATTAAAGCACATGAAAAACAACTACTTAAAATAATAAATTAAAATTAAAATTACAGTTAACAACTTAGGTATTTACAAAAACAGGAGAGTTTAAAAAGTAACTGTCATATGGAAAGTTGAAGACTAAGTGAATTCAGTACGATGGGTAAGAAGCAAAGAAAACAAAAATCATTTAGACCAAGTACAGTTGAACAGAGGAAGTGTACGAGTTCAGTTTCGGCGCTAACTGCTTAATATAGAGAGATTCAAAAATAGGCAGTTCGTAAGAATGGCTTGTTTGCCTAAGGACAGAAAAGTTAGAGTATTTGATATTGGCGTTACAACTACGAGAATGGTTTCTAATATTAGAAAATTCGGGATTGGACAGCCTGCAACCGGTTCGATGACTGACACCTTGATGTGAATCGGCCCCGACCCTCAGCAATCGTTTAGTTGATATTTGTAAACGACCGACGATTGCAGGATGCGGCAGAGCTTATCTTTGAATTTAAAAAATGAACCAATGGTCAGAGGAGTTTTCGGGATTAAAATAACCTGTAACATATTGTAATGCTTTTCAATAGTAGATTTGAGAATATTCTTAAATGATTAATTTTGAATATAAGGAATGCTGGCAAATAATTTCTCACGTGGAACAGTACTAACAACAGGTGAACTAATAAGTTTCTTGTTAAAAAATTGTTTACATTGTTTATAGAAAACTGAGGAAGAAAAGCTATTATCAGAAAAGTATTTGTATAAAAATTCAACTATTCATGAAAAGAAGCCCAGGACGAGGTCAAAGAGAATGAAGAATGCCCTGTGAAGCAGCGTAGATAATGAGTTCAGTTTATATAAATCCATAAAAACAAGCACTGTAAAAACTGGAACAAGACCAGAAAACGTGTTTTCTCTAATGACAGATGGATTCAAACGAAATGATTTGCCAGCCTTCCTTATATTCAAGATGAATAGTTTAGGAATATTCTCAACTCTACTGTTGACAATTGGTTCATTTGTTAATTTTAAATATAAGTATCTGCCCAACACTGCAATCGCCGATCGTTTACAAATATGCTTGACCCAAATGTGATTCGGGAATCTATGTCGGATCGACTAAACGATTGCTGAGGGTCGGGTTGATTCACATAAAGGTGTCAGTCATCAAACCGGTTCCATATAACAGGTGCTTTTAAGTTTTTAACTGTAATTTTAATTTTAATTTCTATTATTTTAAGTAGTTGTTTTCTATGTGCTTTAATTTTTTTTATTGTTCTTTTGTAGCCCTGAAGATGTAACATGAGGTTACGAAACGCGTTGGCCAACAAATGTTATCTTAATCGATAACTTGCTGTCTACTTGTCACTTATCCTTGATGCATACAACGGTCTTCTTCTGCCTACCTACTCCGTGTCTATATATATATAATACATATATATAATAAGTTATTTATAATAATATATATATTATATATATATATATATATATATATATATATATATATATATATCTATATACTTATAAATATAATTATATATATATAATATATATATAATTATATATATATATTAATATATATAGATATATATATATAAATATTATATATATATATATGGTGGCCAGAAAACTCGGTCTCGGAAAACTGTGTCAAACGTCTGTGCTTGCATCTTAAAACCATTAACTTGTTTTTTACACTAAATTATAAGGTACTAAACAGTAATTTATAAATAAAAAAAAAACATTTATTGAGTATTTTTTTACAATATAATTAAAGGGTACTAAACAGTAGTTTATTATTAAAAGAACATTTTTTTGAAAAAAATTAATCGACAAAAAATTAAAATGATGAAGTTATAAATTTAATCTTGTAATTATAACACTTTTAAAAACACTTAAGGTTATAAGCAATAGATTTCAAAAAATCACTTTGGTTGCTGCCATCATACTCTTCCGTTAACTTTTCAATGCAACTGTCAAGTTTTCATATTTTTTCTTTTTAACTGTCTTTTCTCCTACTATGAGATTCAGGGTCTCTGTAACACGGTTTTTTGGACTTTGCTCCTTGTCAAAGCATCGGATGTAGCTGAAAGTTGACATATGTATATTTTACAACCACACACAAATTTTGTCAGCACTATCAATAACCTAAACCCGATAGTTTTAATTTTTATAGAGCAAAAATGATCTAGCCGACGCCATGGCCAATGATTACGAGCCAAGAGTCGAAAAACATTCATTACGTAAGCAAGGTAAACAAACACCTTTTGACTAAATGTTGCCCCGCCCATCCACCAGACAGAAATTTCATAGGCTCTGAAACCCAAAGACTTTATGAATGGCGAAACGATACATAGATGTGGGTGGGGTATCAGTGCTAGCGTTAGTAATACTACTGTAGCAGTAGTGCGCAACAGTATGAGCAAGTAATATACATGAATTAAACGCTTAGGCCAACTGCTGGGATCCTTGAGGATCATTTAGCACTTCTTACAACTACTCGAGAAGTTAGTTTTTATAGCCAGAAGTTAAATTTTCTAATCCAACAATGCCCATGGTAGCCTTCAGTGTTATCCTGAATGATAACGAGGCGAAAGTGGGTGGAGCCTCATGAAGTCACCATTCTGACGATAATTATTGGTGAAGGTTTCAAGCCAATATACGGTACCGGCTATTTTTTTTCAGTAAATAGGTAGATAGCCAATAAATAAAAATTGCTTGACATTGGAAATAGCAGTTTATCAAATCAAGCTTGTCTACTATGTTTTTGATAATTACCAACTATTCCCTATCTTGTCAATCTGACTGTGACCTATAAAGTAGACTGTAATTTCTTGGAACTTATTTTGGGAGTTAGACTAATAATCGAAGTGTTTTTGTATTTATTAACATATTTTGTTGGTTTGTTCATTATGACAATTATCAGTGGAGAGGTTCCAGAGTTCTTAAAGGTGTACTGCTTTGCTTGTATTTAAATTTGTATGTCATTGTTGCCAGAGGTTTAGCCTTCGTTACGTATAGCCAATCATCCATCGAGAAAGAGAAGAAATGCTGTCATAAGTTACGTAACGAGTTGGCGTTCAAACCTTTTTCTCTGAGTAAGTGGCGTCTTCAAAAAGGGTTCTTTTACATTATAAAGTTTACCGAATTTATTCAACCTACGTAGTGCAGAATACACTCAAAATTTATGTGTTGATATAATATGTATTCTGAATAAGCGTTATATTTATGAAATGCATAGATAAAAAGTTATTGCGGAAAAACCGTGTTACAGAGGCCCTGAATCTCATAGTAGTTGCAAATGTAGAATCTTAGTTTCCGTTAGAGCCTCTTCTTTTTTCAGGACATCAATAAATTTCCAAATAATGGGGTTTTTGCATGCTATCGATTGATTTAAGGCTGAGTGAAATCCTTCTAACGCATTGCCTGTTCGAGGTAATTTATTTATGACACGACTTCTCATATTCCAAAATGTTATATAGTATAAAGGAGCTTCTCTTCTACGGCGACGTCCACGGATTGTATCAATATATGTTAACTCAAAGTAACTAATAAATTCCATCGGAAGTAACTCGTCTTCACTAAGTTCTTCAAATGCATTTGTAACTTCTTCAATTGGTAAGAAGGCCATAGCACAAAACATTCTTATTAACCACGAAAAGTTGTTGTCAGTATTGTACTGACACTTATAACCCAAATCACAAATTCGGCGATAAACATTCTGGCACATATGAAAGAAGCACCCAACAGTGTCACAACGAGGAAAAGGATTTTTGATACTATTACCAAGGCCTTTCTCGAAATCAATCATCACTTCCTTGGGATTAAAATTTGGCAGAAGTTCTTTTAGTATTATGAAAGCTTTATTATAAGTATTCTCTGTTTTGTCAGGCAATAAAATAAATGCACGAGGGAAGACTTTCCCATGTATATAAGCATGTATAATCAGAACTTGATACCATGCGTTAGGCGAAACCTTGAAAGTTCCATCAATTCCTAAATAACGAGAACTTTGTAGGTCATTAAGTCCCTTGTCAGAAGCAAATACTACACGGAATGACTGTGGTATTTCAAATCCTTTACGTGTCTGAGGTAATGGAGGGGCACCGAAAGCTTTAGCCCGCCAATTAGTTATTGATCTTGAAATTGATGGCAAACTTGATATTTCACTTTTTCCATTTTCATCAAGTTTACTCACAGTATCGGCTAAAATAATTCGTGTGCTAGATGAATCACCATTCTGAATTTTACACTTAATTTCTGATATAGCACTTTTGGCTTCCACCTTTGCTAATGTAGACGAATGATTATGGCTGTTAACTTTCTTCACAATCACATTTTCTCCGTCATGAATCTTCGTGTGAATTCGTGCCATGCAAGAAGATTTTCGCATTTCACATCGCCAGAATAACCTCGTCTTGTCAGCACTGTGTATATGAAAAGCATATATGTATTTCTCGTCGTCGAAGAATTTCTCTTTTCCTCTTTGGAATGAAATGTATTTAGAAGCCATCGATATGGGTACTGAAACTAAACTGAAAATATAAGAGATTGAATAGAAAACAAGAACTACATCCCACGTTTACAGTTTAACAGCCTTTCAAATATAATACCATAGTTAACACCAAACAGCCCACTTTCCGCGACCTCTATAGGTAACCGAGAGACCCAGTTTTCTGAGACCGACTTTTCTGATACCGAGTTTTCCTATTTTTCATACAAAATTCCTTAGACATTTTTCTATGCTTAACATCAAATCTAATGTCTTAATTAAACATAAATACACATTAATACATTTTATTTGCCTTTCTGAAGCTCTGTTAGAGGACATGATAGTTTTTTCTACCAATTAAGACGTAAATATTCAACATTGTTTTGAGACCGAGTTTTCCAAGACCGAGTTTTCCTAGCACGACACACACACACACACACACACACATATATATATATATATATATTATATTATATATATATATATATATTATGTATAGTATGTATATAGTAGTATATATATATATATGTGTGTGTGTGTGTGTGTGTGTGTGTGTGTGTTACCCATCTCTGAAAACCATATATATATATATTATATATATATATATATAGTATATTATATATATATATATATATATATATAATATATATATATATATTGAAAAAAGTGCAATGGAAACAAATGGCAAACCCCCAATGTTATACGAAATTTTAAACGTAGCCTTAAATAACCGTTGTTTTCTTTGAATTCACAGTTCCTTTTCAAAGATTTTAATCCTTATAACTAAAATGTCATACTTACCATGCGAGAGAGAGAGAGAGAGAGAGAAGAGAGAGAGAGAGAGAGAGAGAGAGAGAGAGAGAGAGAGAATTTATAAACCATAATCAATAGAAGAATCTTAAAAGCAATGATAAAATCGGTATTAGTATTATCCACACCCCCAATTTCTAAATTCACTGTCAAAGTTAAGCGAAATGACAGAAAGGATAATGACCTTTCTTCCATTCAAACGCCTCATTCCTCCTCCCCCCTTCTCCTCACATTTACAAAACTGCAATTCAATCTGTTAAGTTCACTTCTTACATTCAATTAGACGCATGAAAAGAATGAGCCACAAGAATAAAATAATCGCTCGTCATAACTGTTAAACAACCGATTAACGAAGACGTCAGCTAGCAAACCGCAAATTTGGTATAAGTTGCAATACCTTGCTATTCCCGAATCATATTCGTGATCAGCGACAAAAAAACACGTTATTATAGTTTGCGGGATGAAAACAATATCTGGTTGAAAACAACGCCCACAGATGCAGGCTATTAAAAGGTAACATACCATTTAATAAATAAACCTACTTGAGAATGATGACAGGTATCCTGGTGTATGAAACTCCGGAAGAACAATATCAACTAGCAAATAAACCTTACTGGGGTTAGACGCCCTACCAGTAAATAAAACTACTTGAGAACGAGTTCGCTACTAAATAGGGCTGCTAAGAGGCATTGCCTGCTAGTAAAAATCCTACCAAGAAACGAAGGCCGTTAGCAGTTAAACAATCTCGGGGAAGACATCCGCTTTCAAATAAATTTACCAGAGAACAATCTAAATAAGTTTACTAAGGAAAGATATTCAATAAATTTACGAGGAATGAAATAAATAAACTTACTAGGGAATCAAATAAATAAATTTACAAAGGAATGATATAAAAAATTTTTAGTAGGAAATGATATAAATCAATTTACTACGAATGATATGAATAAATTTACTAGGAATGATGTAAATTAATTTACAAGAGAATCCGATAAATTTACTAAGGAATGATAAAAATAAATTTAATAGGAAACGAATATTCAAATTTACTAGGGAAAGATAAAATTAATATACCATGGAACGATATAAATAAATTTAATAAGGAGCGAAATAAATAAATTTACTAGGAACAATATGAATAAATTAACTAGGGACCGAAATTAATAAATTTACTCGGAACAATATGAATAAATTTACTTGGGAACGAAACAAATAAATTTACTGGGAACGATATGAATAAATTTACTTGGGAACGAAATAAATAAATTTACTATGAATGATATGAATAAATTTACTTAGGAATAAATAATACATTTACTAGAAACGATATGATTAAATTTACTTGGGAACGAAATAAATAAATGTACTAGGAACGACATGAATAAATTTACTAGGGAACGATATGAAAAAATTACCAAGGATCGATATTAACAAATTTACTAGGGAACGATAAAATAAATTCACTAGGGAACTAAGTAAATAAATTTACTAGGAACAATATGAATAAATTTACTAGAGAACGAAATAAAGAAATTTATCAATGAACGATAAAACAAATTTACTATGGAATGATTAAAAATTAAATAAGGAATGAAATAAATAATTTACTATGGAACGATACAAATAAATCTATTAGGGAACGATAAAATAAATTTACTAGGGAACGATACAATATATTTACTAAAGAATGATAAAAAAACTTAATATGGAACGAAAAATATAAATTTACTAAGGAACAATATAAATAAATTTACTAGGAAACGATATAACTAAATTTACTGGGGAACGAAATAAATAAATTTACTAAGAATGATATGAATAAATTTACTAGGGAACGAAATAAATAAATTTACTAGGGAACGAAATAAACAAATTTACTAGGGAACGATAAAATAAATTTACTAGGAACGATATGAATAAATTTATTAGGGAACGAAATAAACAATTTTACTAGTGAACGATAAAATAAATTTACTAGGGAAAGAAAAAAAGAACAAATTTATTGAGGAACGACATAAATAAATTGACTAGGGAACAACGACCACTTGTAAATAAACCAACCAGGAAAAATAAGAGTGCCATTATAAAGAAAATGTGGAGTGATGACTCACTAGTAAAGAATACTACTAGTACCGAAACCTAGCGGGGAACAACGAACGCCTAACTAGCAACTCATACCCGTTAGTAGGTGAAGCTAGTAGGGGACGATGCCCCCAGTGGTCAGCCTGCATAATTGAACTCCGTGTCCTTGGTCTTTCAACCCATCCATTTCTCTCCGTTTGGTCACCCACTTTTCACTTCCTCATTTACCAGTTTACCTCCAGGCTCTAGGGAGCAATTGCACATCACTCACGTAGCACATCTGATCTCTCTCTCTCTCTCTCTCTCTCTCTCTCTCTCTCTCTCTCTCTCTCTCTCTCTCTCTATCAAATAGATAAAGAAACACACAGTAAATTGACAAGAACGCATGCACATCTTTACTGCTGCTGATCAACACATGTAGAATCATAGTTGAACAGTTTGCGTTTTTCACAGCAGCAAATCTCTCACTAGTTGACAGGTATCAAGCGGCGCAATCAAACAGGTGTCAGACACACAACGTAATTTATGTTCATGTCAATCATTCAACATTTGATTACAACAGAACATGGTCACATCAGTTCTCATTTAAATTCTTGAAACTAATCTTCTGTTCGTGATAAAATGATCTAACAACTTCTCTCTGTCACTTCACAAACACGTACTTTGAGCTCTAAGTTCAGCTGTATGTTTTATATAAAATGAACGAATTCTTTTTTCTTACCAAGTTTATATCACTCACCATACTGCCTACAATGGACATAATTGATGAAACATAAATCTCAAATTTAAGGGAATGCCTTGGTATTAAGGGAATGCCTTGAGTAGGAAGCGAAAAATATAAAGTTTTACAAATGCAGTCTTCATGACATTAGAAATTAAAAAATTAATTTAGATATCATTCTAACAAGCACACATACACACACAAACCGCGCACAAACCAAATACTCTTGTCTAGGTCGATGTTTCGTTAAAAGGAGCCCCTGACAGGATAACAAATGATCATGGGCAGGTCAGCGAGAGAGAGAGAGAGAGAGAGAGAGAGAGAGAGAGAGATGCAGACGTCATTAAACTTAAAGTCAAATGAGTATTCATTGCCACCGTCAATTTAGGCAGCAATCAAGGGACAGGCTCCATGACAAGCTAATTCCCCAGTCCCCCTCCCGTCATCTCCACTCCCCTGTAAGTCATCCTCATCACACTTAATCTTAATTCTAGTCACCAACAATGAGAAAAAGGGGTGACAGATAGTTTATCTCTCTTGCTGCATTTCTCATAGAAGAAGTGTATGTGCATTCATATTTTTAAAAAATCCAAACCTAGAAAATAAACCCATTGATTACAATAATCCTCACTTTCCAAGTAAAGTGGATGGAAGAGCAAAAATGAAATATAAAGTTTTTGGAAGTGAATATTTGTCTGGTTGAGTATATGATGCCGAGGGAGCTGCTATTCGTCATGATCAACACGACATAAAGTGCCGTTGGAAACGAATATAACACCCAATGCCGGGATCTTTCCTTATTCCACATAACTTTGACGTGATTCGTTCTTTTCCTGACTGCTCTCACCTCTGGCCTACTATCTCAATTGTAAGCTCCCTTACTCAACCAGGGTTTCAGCGTGCCCTACACTTATTTTCTGCCCTTACAAGTTTAACTCCCGAATCAACACAATAAACACGCTTGAAATAATACGAAAAGAAACACTTTGTCTGAATCATATTCATGCAATTTTAAAGACCCTTCTTTTTCAACCTTTCAATTTGCAATGTCTAGATGCCACACGACTCTGACGATATATGCTGGGAAAATCCTTTATATTTAAGAAGCCAGACAGGCTGCCGTTTCCAGAAAGCTGACGCTGCGTTTTCATCTGTGCGAGACCTCTTTCGATTTTTTTTTTCTTTTTTTTTTGCTGGAGAAGGCTGACTGAGTCAATGTGAGTATTCTAAGACGTTTGCTATTTCAACAAAAGACGACCAATTTCCCTCAGTTTTCATCCAAACTGCTCTTCCTGAAATTTACATAAATTCGGCCTCACTTGTGAAGCCAGGTCTGTTTTGGAACGGGAACTCAGCGTCTCGTCAATCTCCCAAATCCTTTTCCAATGATCTCCCATCATAATATTGTATCTCCAAGAATCAAATATTGAAACGTAATATTCGTCATCCTCTTGAATATAATAGTTTTTCAATTTTACCACCGTCAAATAAATCGGAATCAGAAAGATTTCTTTTCTCAAAAGGTTTGGGATGTAAGTAGAAATTAAATCTTCCCCAAAACTTGGATCACGATTTGGCCATAAAAATTGGAATTTTTTCCCCGAAAGTCATTCCCACCGGAACACATGCAATAAGTATAACCTTGTAATAATAATAATAATAATAATAATAATAATAATAATAATAATAATAATAATAATAATAATAATAATAATAATAATAATAATAATAATACTGAGAAAATGAAATCGACAACTGCTTTCCTGCAATAAACCGTACGAGTTAGAAAGATACAGAAGGGAGCTTTGGAGAGCCTGTGTAGTCTATAACTTTATCCTCAAGTGCAGTTTTTATTGAATAATTGAATGAAGTAGCAATGTTATTTCCAAAGACACCCACCAGAATATTTTGTCTTTATTGCAATTTTTTTACAGCAACTTCGACCTTTTTCCAAAGTATGTCTGTGGCATTTGGCTGCACATAATTTGTATTTCCTTTGGCGTCGTGTGTTTGCTCAGAATTATTTGAATCCAACGGCGATAAGAAACCAGACCTGGAGTCCTTTTGCCTCGTACTAAAATGTTCACAAGTCAGCAATCTTTGCTTACGAACCAGTCAGATGAAAGTATCTTTAGGTGCCTTGAACTTAAGGAGGAGGGGGATGGGGGGAAGAGGCATCGTTCCCTACCCAAGAATTGGAAAACGTCATACAACAGAGACCTTTGCTTCGCCTCAATAGACTTTCGGTGTAATGCAAAAGTACAATAGTTCATAAGAGGGTTTCTATTCAATATCACTGCCTTGTTTCATACACCCCTGCGTCTAAATTCAAGATTTTATTTACACTGTAACAATAACAATTCTACTTTGCCAATACAATATAGTTTTAGCAATCAATGAAAATTTGAACAAGCACGAAACACCCCTCTTCCACCAACCCCCCCCCCCCCACGTATGTATACTATACATATATATATATAACTAGCAGCTGTGCCAAAGCCAATGCTACTGCGCCACTGACCGGCTCAGTCAGGCACTGACGACGGCAGGCGCATACGTGTTGCGATCGGTTGCTTGGGAAAGATATTCATCACGAGTTCCCCTTAAACGGTCCTTGATAAATCTCAGCCTATATTTAAACTGTGATATTGATGTAAACTACGTTTGTAGTCATATATGTTAACTCACGGTAGCAAATTTGAATACTGTAGACCCATCTTTGACCTTTCGGGCCCTAATTCCCAAAGGGGGCTGCGACCCCGTTACCATGGTAGGGGTAGGTAGGATACGAACCTATTCTCCCCTGGTCAGGAAGTCGAAAAGGCGTAAGCCTCCTCCACCCTAATATTCTGGTAAAACCTTGGGCCCCAATTCGCGGGGGGGCGGGGGTTGTTTGCCCACTTACTACTGAGGATGCCTTATGGCCACCATATTGCGCAGAGCATGTTTGTACCTACAAAGGCACTCCTACATAGATGTCAACTCCGAAAGTTGTAAAAAATGAGGGGGTATGAAAATGAGGAGAAATGGCCCTCCACATTCTTATATTAACCAAAACCTTCCTAGGGTGGGGAGGGGAGTCAAATGGCAAAAATTTGGCAGCCCTAGCTTTTATAGTCTGGCCGTGCATAGTGAACAAACAGACAAACACAGATATTGCCTCCTATATATATATATATATATATATATATATATATATATATATATATATATATATATATATATATATATATATATATATGTGTGTGTGTGTGTGTGTGTGTGTGTGTGTGTGTGTGTGTGCATTAAGCTACAAATGTCCTTTAATATCCACTTTGCTCTACCTCGGAATTAATATATTTTCATATATACGGTGATGTGGGTAAAAGGAATTACACACACACACAACACACACACACACACACACACACACACACACACATATATATATATATATATATATATATATATATATATATATATATATAAAGGTTTTTGCCAAGAAGGAAAAAAATGAAAAGCGAGATAGCCAAGCACTTTCGGTCTAGTTCGACCCTTTATTACAGAGGAAAAAAACATAGTCAAGGTAGGCTTAATATCCAAACTGACACTACAAGATTAGCAATAAGGTCGATTTCACTCTACAGAAACGAGGAAACGCCTGAGGGCAGCCACACCTTGGAGGATACACACACGGTCAACAGATGATTCACCCAGAAAACAGCACATTTTGAAAGAAAAAAAAGGAGGCATATACAACTTAATATCATGAAATTTACAAAAATGTTCCCAAAGAAATTATTAATGAAAAAACGAAAAAAAATATATATCGAGCAAGAGAGAGAGGGAGAAAGAATATCGAGAGAGAGAGAGAGAGAGAGAGAGAGAGAGAGAGAGAGAGAGAGAGAGAGAGAGAAATAATACCTATACATGTGGGACTAATTTATTAGTAGTTCATTTATTTTAAAGTCCTTCATAAACATTTTATAAATATACGGGTCCAAATGGTACATTCCCGGACTATTATTTAGGTTGTTTTTATTAGTGATTTGTATAATTGCTGATTCCAGTAAATTTCTTGAAACATAATCATTAGATCTAGCAATTACAGAGGTATCACCCCAATTAATACAATGAGATTTTTCACTCAGATGGATAAACAATGCATTTGAAGTCTGGGCTGTTCTAACTGAATACATATGCTGCTTAATACGTACACATAAATTTTTACTTGACTGACCAACGTAAAACGATGGGCAATCCTTACAAGGAATTTTGTAAATGATGTTGTTATTTGTTACGGGACTATTCTTAATTAGCATATCTTTAAGTATTGTTATATATTCCAATAGTTTAGTAGTTCTGGACAAAATTGACTACATATCAGACATGCAAACTTTACTAGAAGATGAAAAAACTTACAAAAAACTCGCAAAAAATCCGTTGGACCAAGTAATAATAAACTTTAATATCAATATCAAACAAATTCTTAAAGATAAAAAAGAACTTTTGTGTAAGTTAACTGTAAAGTGTCCCTCATTACCTCATTTATATGGCCTAGTCAAAACTCATAAGGAAAACAAACCTATGCGCCCAATTATTAGTACTGTAGGATCGATTGCTTATAAACTATCTAAATATCTTACTAAATTGTCATCCCCACTACAAGGAACTGTATCTAATTCATACATCAGGAATTCTCTTGATCTTGTGGAAAAATTATATAACATTGTACTAAACCCTAGCGATATCTTGTACTGCATGAATTGCCTATGTCCGTTAGTCACATAATTTCATTGATTAAGTTATGTATTTGTGATTGCAGATTTATTTTTCATGGAGAATATTACCAACAAATATTTGGTATGGCCATGGGTAACCCTTTATCACCTCTCCTTTCCAACTTATATATGGAATTTTTTCAAAGACAACACCTCTCGAATATCACACTTGTCCCCTTACAATGGTACAGATATGTAGATGACATCTTAGTAGTCTTACCTGTTGGTATCGATGTAAATGATTTATTGTCTAAATTGAATAATTTAGTTCCATCCATAAAAATCACTGTTGAAATTGAAAATAACAATGTCATCCCTTTCCTAGATGTATTAATACATAGAGAATCTTTCCAAAGTAAATTCAGTATTTATAGAAAACCCACAAATAATTTAACATATGAATTTCTGGCCACCATCTTAATATTAAAATTTCAATTTTTTCTTCTATGTTCCTACGTGCTTTACGTATCACGAGTCCACAATATCTTGACCAAGAAATAGAATACATATAAAAGATAGGAAATGATCTCTGCAACCCACCTCATTTAATTGATTTATGTTATCAAAAAGTTCACAAAAAGTTTTATAGTGTTGCTATTAATGAAAAAGAAATGCCTAAAAATGTACTTTTCTTACCTTACTTTCGTGGATTTGAAACCATAAAATCAATATTCAAATCGTTTAATGTTAATGTAGTGCTCCCTTATAACAATACCATTAAAGATATGCTAATTAAGAATAGTCCCGTAACAAATAACAACATCATTTACAAAATTCCTTGTAAGGATTGCCCATCGTTTTACGTTGGTCAGTCAAGTAAAAATTTATGTGTACGTATTAAGCAGCATATGTATTCAGTTAGAACAGCCCAGACTTCAAATGCACTGTTTATCCATCTGAGTGAAAAATCTCATTGTATTAATTGGGGTGATACCTCTGTAATTGCTAGATCTAATGATTATGTTTCAAGAAATTTACTGGAATCAGCAATTATACAAATCACTAATAAAAACAACCTAAATAATAGTCTGGGAATGTACCATTTGGACCCGTATATTTGTAAAATGTTTATGAAGGACCTTAAAATAAATGAACTACTAATAAATTAGTCCCACATGTATATAGGTATTATTTCTCTCTCTCTCTCTCTCTCTCTCTCTCTCTCTCCATCTCATCTGCTCTCTCTCTCAATATTCTCTTTTCTCTCTCTCGAATCATATTTCTCTCTCTCTCTTGCTTGATATATTAATTTTTTTTTTAGTTTTTTCATTAATAATTTCTTTGGGAACATTTTTGTAAATTTCATGATAATAAGTTGTATATGCCTCCTTTTTTTTTTCTTTCAAAATGTACTGTTTTCTGGGTGAATCCTCTGTTGACCGTGTGTGTATCCTCCAAGGTGTGGCTGCCCTCAGGCGTTTCCTCGTTTCTGTAGAGTGAAATCGACCTTATTGCTAATCTTGTAGTGTCAGCTTGGATATTAAGCCTACCTTGACTATGTTTTTTTTTCTCTTTAAGATCAGTTGTGCCCGAGTAAAGGGTCGAACTAGACCGAAAGTGCTTGTCTATCTCGCTTTTCATTTTTTTCCTTCGTGGCAAAAACCTTTATTTATACATAGCGTCACGTTTTATATACATCGTGATCAAGTTATTCATACATATATATATATATACCATATATAATATATATATATATATAATATATAATATATATATATATATATATATATATAGAGAGAGAGGAGAGAGAGAGAGAGGAGAGAGAGAGAGAGAGAGAGAGAGAGAGAGAGAGAGAGAGAGAGAGAGAGAGGAAGGGCAATGGTGTGAGAACTATCATCCTATAAAATTACAAACTCTCTTGCATTGGCAGGAGTCTTTGTTAACTAGAGCACCATGCAGCAGGAAAAACCCACAACCCTTTACAAAACTAAACAAAGGCACAGGTTTATCTTTGGTCGTCCTTTTGCGAAATCAAGCATAGCTCCATCATCCCAAAAGTCTTGCTGGGAGCGAGAGGACTAACACCACTAAATGGAAAGGGCATATAAATATAAATATAAATATATATATATATATATATATATATATATATATATATATATATATATATATATATATATATATATATATAAATATAAAACTTGATCACTTGCACAATTGCTCTGAATCTCATTTAAACAGGATGATATCTACCGGAGATGAGATTTTTCTGTAAAACAAAGTTACAAGCATTCAAGGACCTTTGTGTCCTCATCGTCTGGTAGCCGACGTTAACGCCAGAAAAGTTCTTGAAAGCTTGTAATTCTCTTTGAATAAAAATCTCTGCTCATTACCATCTTGTTTTAAGTCCTGATTTAAGATATACACACACACAACACACACACACACACACACACATATATATATATATATATATATATATATATATACTATATATATATATATTTTTCATATATATATATATGTGTGTGTGTGTGTGTGCTCTTTTATATATACATAAAGATGCAAATGGGAAAACGCTCTTTGAATGGGTACAGTCTTGGGTCTTTGAAGTGAATATTTTGAAGATCTGATGAATATAAAGATAAAGGGCAGAGGAGCCGAGTTAAAAACAAAATGGAAAAGGTTGTAAGTTGAAACATTCCTGTGAAAGTAACTTTAGAAGATATCAGAATGGCGACTAAGAGGCTGAAAAAAATGAAAGACAGTTGATGGGATCACAAAGAGTTGCTGTGATAAGGTGTGAGTGTGACTGACCGAGTACTGTTCCTTTGATGTGACTGAAGGCTAGAAAACTTGCAAGGAAATGGGGCAGTGGAATAATTCTTTCAAGGAAATAACTTTACTTCGTATACCACGGAAAGCGTTTGCTAAGGATTAATAAGGAAAGCATTGTGTGTGTTTAGACAAGAGAGAGGGTGTTTGTTGTAAATGTTTACAAATAAGTGTCAAGATGAAGGTAGAAAGCTGTGTGTAGTATGCATGGTTCTCTAGAAAGTTTGTCATAATTCAGACAGTTAATGTGGATCGTGTTGGGGACGCGCGGCATAGGAGAGTTGTTGAGATCAATGAAAAGATTTTTTAAGGGAACCACAGCACATTTGAGTATATTGAGAGGAGGATAACTGGTCTGTAGTAGAAATGAGCATGAAACACAGATTTGTTAAGCCTCCATGGCTATTCAATATCTTCATGTTGAAACAGGTATATACTTTCCTCCTATCTGTAACATCTGAAGCAAAACACCTTCACTCCCTAACGAATCTCGCAACTGGTCCTCAGGTCCTAGTCCCAGCCCCTTTAATATCAAGTCCTCTTTTTCTCCCCAAAAACTTTTTTTTTTTTTTTTTTTTTTTTTTTTTTTTTTTTTTTTTGGATGGAACCTCTCTCCATAAAAGCCCTATTGAATGCTAAGCTCGGAGTCAACAAGTTTTTGTTGAAAATAAACACTCTAAGAGAAAAAAACGGGGGAGGAAAACTACAAACGACAACAAAGGTCCTTCCATACCCAACATCAAGTTGAAACAGCTTCTTTGAACTCGAGGCACAATGCTCTAATTAAATTCATTTGCTCCCTTCTTTTGAAGATGAGAACTAGTTTCCCCTAAGTGCGTTATTAGGTGCGTGCTCTTCTATGAGAAGCGCTCGAGGTTTAGTTTCGTTAAGTTCTTGAACTAAACCATTTATCTCTTTTATATATTTAATTTTCTAACTAATTTACTCTCTCTCTCTCTCTCTAAAAAAATTTACTCTCTCTCTCTCTCTCACACACACATATATACGTGTCTATATAATATAATAGAATATATCTATATTAATATATATATATATATATATAATATTATATATATATATCTATAAGAGAGAGAGAGAGAGAGAGAGAGCCAAAACGACTCGGACTGACCCTCTTGAAGCAGCTCAGCAAAACAAAGAACTTTGGAGGAAAATCTCCCAAGCCGAACAAAACCCTACTAAAGCAAAAACGGAGGAGGGTCTGTTGAAGGGGACGTTAAGTGCGTTTATCTCATCTGTCGACAAACTGAAAAGGCCATTGGGAGCTCCACCTTTCCTCATTAACCTTAGGTCAGTCGCTTTCATCTGGGAGAGGAGGGAGGCCTCGAAAACATTCACACACTCTTTCGTCGAATCAGAATTCACCGATAGATCAAAAGGTGTCCTCAGTAAAAAGATGGTAGATGCCATGACAGGGAGTGAAGACATTCTGTTATGCGATTACTCACAACAGTGCCCCAAATGTCATACAAAGAGTGGAATACAGACGATAGTCAATAAAGAAAAGTCTATTTGCGCAAACGTACCCGTAAATTGAACTCATACAAAACTATTGTATTTATAACAACATTACTTCTCTTTGTGTAAAGCCACGCGTACAGGAATGACTTTCATAACTCCTAACCTTCACGTAGCTAAATTCGAAGGGTGGAAACACAACATGAAAGTCTGTTTGCATCAATAGGCTATAAGCTCAGCCGGGTAACACTGAGAACGTATGGGTGGGTAGTACCTGGCATCAACATAAAGATTTGTTAAAATTTGTAGTTTTCATTCATCACGCTTCATAACTTTGAAGAAAGAATTCCGGTAGCTTTTCATCTTTCGAAAATTGTAACTAGGAATATAAGTTTTATATATATATAAAGCTGAAATTCCTAGTTATAACTGCTGCAAAAAAACATTAGGCTTAGCACCGGACACACACACACATATATGCAAGAAAAGTAAGAAAACCATGTAGCACAGGCATATATCAGATTTTTCAAGAGAATTTTGCTTAAGATCGCCTAGCACTCGTAAATATACAGCCCCAGAAAGATGGCATTTTTAATCACGTTCATTTTTCCTGTTACGCCCGTTAACAAAACATCCACTTGCAATGACCCACAATTTCGTATCAAGACTCTATAGCCAAGAGTCAGTTATGGCGGGTGAACTTAACCTTGGTGGCGTTCAATTAAACGACGCAAATGGACGTCACTCAGAATGCAATCATTTTTCATCTCTTTTGTGCAAAATTAAAAAGGTAAAATAACCATGAAGCGGTTCAGTGAGTGTCAATTAACAGTGACAACTTTTAATGACTTGTCAATACTGAGGGTTCCATTTTTAAAATTGAACTCAATTTCGTATTTGGGTGACACGACGGAATTTTGGACCAAACCCACATGCGGGCTAAGAGCGCGCTCGCAAAAGACGAAATTTGGCCGCATTTCTTTGGAAAGGTGATCTACAGGTTCAGAATGGAAGGAAGCTCGAGCTGGTAGACGGAACGCAAAATTAAAAGCAAAAGGTTTTGAAGACATCTGAACGATACTGGACTGATGTGAAAGTGAATGAAAACAGAACGTTGTTCCACCTAACTGCGATGAAAGGAACGTCTCCCAGGACATTAAGTTGTCATTCTAGTCATTACCATCATTATTGCATTTATTTATACTCAGTCATTTTAAAATTATATATAGTATATATACAGAGACAGACGTGCGCGCACGTACGCACATTTTATATATATATATATATATATATATATATATATATATATATATACATACTATATACGTATATCAATAAATTTCCATGAAAATACCACTAAGTGAGAGTGGCTCTATTACTAGGAAGCGGCGTTGCTAGCCCCATGGCATGTTTATATAATATGCGGAAACGTACTTCCATCACTACTATATCGGCCATTTCCAAAAATCAATAATCTTTTTCAATCTTTTAATTCTAGAAACCGCAATAGCTCCATAACGAGAGCCGGACGCGTTTTTACTTTCATCTGAAAGGAGGATTCAAAATCTGACGCGAAACGACACCCTTAGAGAGAAAATAGTCCAAGAAACCAAAAATGTCTATGAAAAATTCCTTACTATGCCAAAAGCGTTGGGATATTGGTCGCTCTGGCTCCAAAAGACCATTTCATCGGTCTTTGCCCAACAGAAACCCGATAGAGCAGCTTCCCGTCGTTCTTTGCCACATTCATTTTGTTTATGGCTCCTGAAGGCCTCTCGTCTTATCTGCCAGAGAAAGAACTTGAGAAGAATGATCGCTTACTCTATTGTCCGAACAGTCCTTCAGATATTTGTGTTCCCTTTCGTTATCATTAAAATTGTCCTAACCTTGAACGTCCGTTATTCCACTCTTTCCGTATCGCTGCCTACAAGTAGAAGGACAGTTATCGGCAAGACCTCTTACACAAAAATATATTGGCATTATACATCTACACTGGTCGTGGTTTTTGTCCCCACATTTATAAGCGCATAATAATAATAATAATAATAATAATAATAATAATAATAATAATAATAATAATAATTGAAAAAGAAACCCACAAATTCAATTTGTAACTTGTTTACTTCTAAGTATTTACATTTAGTTTTTACTCCACACTCAAGTACTTTCAGGAGATGTTTGGGATGTTAGCCTGGGTCAAGGCCCAGCAGTCTTCTGGAACTTCTTCTCGTTGTGCTGTCATTTATGCGATGGCTGTTCTGGTTTTCTTGAGAGTTGCCAATCCCCTCTTGTCGCTCTGATATCCTGAGCTGATGGTCAATGGGATTCACCCTTGTGGTAAGGGTGTGGTCACCGAAAGTCTGTTGGGCAGGAAACCTAATCTCCAGGTCAGCAGGGTCAATCTTAGCTTCTTTTAATATCAAAGCTCGGCTTATGGGATCTTCTGAGGTAAAACCTTTGTTTCCTTCAATTACTTTAATCTCTCTGATAAGTGCACCTTCTACTACCCTCCTGTGACTAATTTTTGTTGCTTTTGTATATAAGCCTACTGTTTTTGAAATCCATCCTATGGTCATTTTCCCAACAATGTCTAGCTATAGCACTCCCCTGAGAGTTAAGCTGTACTGCCCTTCTATGTTCTTGGACTCTAGTCCTTATTCCCCTACCTGATTCCCCCACATATCTGTCTCCACATTATTCTGTTTCCACAATTGCAATTGCAAATTCGTTATGTATACCCCCGCTACATCATCTGTATTACTGTCTTCTCCTTCCAATTTATTTTTACATACTTTGTTTTTTAAGGTATTATCAAAGGTATATACAAATTTATATTGACTTTCTTTCATTTTTGAAGTGATTTGTTTCATTTTAGGCATAAAGAATTTGTGGGTTTCTTTTTCAATCTTCAGAGAAAACTGAAAGAAGTTTTTGTTTGGTTCAATAATAATAATAGTAAACTGACGTGTCTCCCTTAGTTCAAATTGAGTTGTGGTCTACTAGAGTGTATTTTCTTAGAAGAAAGGAGTACAACTTTTTCAACATTAAAATGGTTTCTCTAACATCAGGTGGCGTCAGAGAAATAACACTGTGGTTACCGCCACATTCACATTTAAACTGATAAATCGTTGATGAAATCCCTGTAAAAAAAAAAAAAAAAAAAAATCCATCCAGGACAACAGCCACCTTATGTAGTACGTACACAAGAGGCAGCACATCTAAACCGTTACATACACGGCTCTATTCGGTTGTGTCTTGCATGAAATCTCGCATCTCCTCAATACTTACTCTCCAAAAACTCTTACGCATTTTGTGTGTGTGTGTGTGTGTGTGTGTGTGTGTGTGTGTGTGTGTGTGTGTGTGTGTGTGTGACCAGGCGCGCGCTCATCGACCAGAATAAGAAGTAGACTGGTCCTAAATCACAAAATCCAAAGATACCGTAGGAGGTGGGATTAAGTTGCGCAAAAAAAAAAAGAGCAAAGCGTCCAAAGTGAATTCCCGACACGACATGATCAAACTGCGAGCGAAGGACGTCATCAAGTTTGTTAATGACGGCATAAAATGGAAAAACTCTAATATAGCACAACACTAATGGAGATGGGACGATGATAAAAAGTCCTCAAACGGCTTTATCAATATCAGCATCCTGGAAAAGGGATCAGAAGGAAGTTTTCTTTCATAAGTCCTGGCTCACATTAGTGTGTTGCATAATGTACACGCGTTTGTATGTATACAAGATATGTATAAATATGCATAAAAACACAAACACTATGAACGTTATATTTATACTGAAGGAATTTTAACTACAAAATAAATATTGATCATACAAACACACATATACTATATATATATATATATATATATATATATATATATATATATATATATATATACACATAATATATGTATATATATATATCACATATATATTATATATATATATATATATATATATATATATTATATATATATATATATAGTATACATACATACACGAAGCATGAATATACTGTATACAAACATATCCTTGTATAAGATATTATTCATAGTTTGGTATTGAAAATGACCATAGCACAATATCAAAAGAACTAGTAATGCAATTTTTGCTGTAATTACTGATAAATAACAGCTTTAATTAGGCTTCAAGTATATACAAGTGAAATATACTATTAATACAATATGTGAAAAATGGAAAAATTGGGCATTATATCAATCCCAAGAGAAGAGAGAGAGATGTAAATATCAAGGTCAGGATATAAAATACATAAAACATTATCAAATTTTTGTATTTGTAAGAAATTTGAACACTTGATGCAGTGAAAAATAAAGTTGTACTTTTGATACAAAACAGATTTCGCTGGTTTGTTCGTGATGATATACTGCATATTACATTTAAGTATAGCAACAGAAAATTCAGCAGCAGCTAACGGCATCACTATCAACAAATAACAATGACAGTAGTATGAATGGAAATGATCATTTGAATGCGATCGCACTGCACGTTGAACATTCCACGTGTTGAACTTGATTCCTGCAATGGAACAAGTCTTGTATTTCTTTTCATTCCTCGCAGAGATGACACACCTTTGTGCAAGAGAGAGACAATGATGAATCGTACGTACGTAACTTGAAAAAGGGGAAAAAATAACTTCACAACAGTGATTGTTTCATCCTAAGATGAATGCAGTGAGTTTTCTTCATAGTGTGTGCACGGAGTGTTTTCTCCACTGAGGACTGTACTGAATGGGTTTTACCCAAATATGATGAATTCGGTAGTTTCCTCGGGGGGGGGGGGGGGGGGGGGGGTTGCAATGTTGCTGTTTGCCGTTTGCCTGGGGGAGAGGGAGGGCGTCATTGATAAGGCTTCCTTTGAAAGACTGCATGAATTTTTTTTTACTGAAAAAATTGAATTGCAATTCTTTTCTCAACATAAAGCTTTGGTATGCTCTTCAGAGGCCACTAAACAATTATTTCCTTTAATTATGAATGCTTACTGTTTTAAGTTATCTTATTTTTTTTTAAAGAGGACTATGAGCATTTATTTTCTCTAGTGATGAAGTATTGAGCCATTTGAAAAAAAAGGCAATGAATTATATTCTCAGAATGTATTTGTAATTAGCTTCTGAGACCGATGTATTTAGTCAATTTATTCTGAGAAGAAAAAATGATGTTTTGCCTGGGGAACGCTCTATGAAACAGATTTCCTTAAGTAGGATTGTACTGTTTATATCGGAGGGACTACATCCTGAGTTTCTTTACTGACTGAGGGCTGTAGTGACTGTTTTTTACTAAGAGACGACTGTTTTAACACTGGGTTCTTTACTACCTTAGGTAATGCACCGAGTGTTTCCTCCAGCGAAGACTACAGTTTCTTTGTCGAAAAAAAAAAAAAAAAAAAAAAAAAAAAAAAAAAAAAGATGAAATTTTTTTTTTTCTTGAAATTAACACTTTGCACATTTTTCTCCGGAGGTCCCACTCATCAGTGCTTCCTCTACGGAGGAGGACTGTAATGTTTATATCTGAGTGGACTAGACTGAATAACTTTCAAGAAATAAGTGTCGCGTTGGGTACTCCAAAGAAGAGCAGACTAGGATGTCTCCAATAACAAAACGACCGCGATGCCTTTTTAGAAGGTGCTGTACTGTTACATCCAAAGAGAACTGAACTGCCTTCTCTGGAAGAAATTTTATGAAGTGATTTCTCTGCAGAGAAAGTTACTCAGTTCATTGCTTCAAAGGAACTGAACAAAGTCGTTCCTTCAAAAACATAAACTCATCAAGTTTCTTTATTCAGATTTTGTTTTCAGAGAAGACTGTAACAGATACCCGTTTTCCCAAAACTATTCTTTTTTCTACATAGAGGCCTGCTGGAATTGGAGCTTCTTCTATAATCTTAAAACTTTCCCACTCTAATTTACCTGTTAGCTGTAATAGCCACACATATAAAGAAAGGTCCAATTAATATTATCGATAAACACCTTCAATTAAAATCTTAGTAATTACACCAATGAAAACATTCACTGCTCCGAGGAAATAGACAATGAACCGACGCACCTGAATGGGTTATGCTGTATATACAGCATAACCCATTTTGATACTGCTGCATATGCAAATAAATGTTCACTCGGACATATTTTGAGACAAAAGAGCTGTAAAATGTTGACATACAAAGAAGTTGAGGAAAAACGGTAGTTATTGCAGATGACAAAGATTAGATAACGCAAGATATTTAACACATGGTTATATATAGAAGATGGACACAAGAGAAATAATAAAACTAAACATCTAAGAACGGTGTTATTGACAGATGTATGATTTTAAGAAAGAATCTGTGATTTACAAACAGGCAAATCCCAGTCACGTACACTGAAATAATGAATGAAATTATCAAGTCAAGTCCTGGGACTTTTCACTATTCGGCCATTCACACAGTGAGAGGAGAAGAGAGGAAATTGGAGTGGTTGGCAGCCTGATAAAGAGATCCCGAAAATAAGATGAAGTACACCCACCTGCTTATGGAATTGGGAGAAAACTCCACAGCTCTAACAAGAAGTTGGACAGGATGAACAGCAAGGTGGAAGAAAAGGAAGCGGGAATAGATGAGAGATAAAAGGCAAAAAGTGGGTGAAGAGGGGCCTGAAAGGAACCCGAAAACACCCTTTACTAATGCCTACAGTGCACCTGAGGTGCACTGACTACGCTACCTCCCGACTGGGTATTGAGAGAGAGAGAGAGAGAGAGAGAGAGGGGGGGGGGGCGGTTTGAACCTTTGGGAAAATGAACTTTGTTCAGGGACCTGGACGTAATGAACAATTATGACTAATTAAAATACCAAACAATTTAACAACTCCGTTACGGCGATCTCTAATGACGCCACCCGATGCCGATGTTCATTCGATGTTACAACTGAAAAACAAAGGTTGCAAATAATTAAAAGTCCTCCAAGTTTAATTATCGTAACATACCTTTATTTTTTTGCTTACATTTATAGCTATACACACATATCTATATATATATACACACACACACACACACACCACACACACACACACACACACACACATATATATCTATATATATAGATATATATATAGTATATATACTTATGTATAAATTATGCAGTAATATATATATAATATATATCTATATATATATATATATTTTTATATATATATATATATATATTATATATACTGCATATTTATACATACGTATATATATATAATATATATATATATATATATATATATATATATATATATATATACGTATGATATATGCGTATATATATATATATATCTATATATATATATATAATATATATAGTATATATAAAATTTGCATGCTATATTGACAGGAAAATCATACATCACAAACACTTGTCTGCAGTTTCATAAAAAAAAATCTAGGGAAACAACGATTGGACATCGATTGATACTGTCTATCAGGTTGTACTGACTGACATAATCACAACTTCAGCCAAACACTCTCAGTATGGCTATTGAGGATAAAAACGAATCTACACGTCTTGAGACAAGTTTTACTTTGCACGTTACCACCTGTAGGGAGCAAGAGTACAGACTATGAAGATCCTTGCTAGAGACTGCAGTCCTTTCAGCGGGAAACCTCCCCTCAGAATTTCCTTTTTTCAGGAGAACAACTCTAAATGTCTCGCACGATTTATTTTCAAGCATAACACAGCTCACATTAGTTCAACTTGACCGCTTTCGCAGTCCTGTGACTAAGAACCAGGTTTCACATTTCAATAGGTACTATGAGGGATATTACAACTAAACAATCTGATAATAAAATAAGCCCCTACACCCACTTTCACACAATTCCCAGCCCGTTAACTCACGGATAAATCCCTGGTGTTCAAAAGATTCCATTCTATAAAAAAAAAATTGCGGCACTTTTCGAGCAACTATTTGGTGGTAACATGAAGATGTAAATAATAATACTTGTCACTGACATGATAAGACACTGCAGAAATAGTGTTCTGCAAATCCCCCCCCCCCCCCCCCCCCCCCCCCCCCCCCTCCCCCCCCCCCCCCCCCCCCCCCCCCCCCCCCGCCAGACTACAGAGAGAAAGCAAATGGCGGAATATCCCTTCAAAAGACCAGCCCGAAATCGAACTTTCCCTCAGGATCCCGAGGCAATGAACCCGTCCACGTTTAATTCATATGTCAGAGAGCGGAAAAATGCGGGGATCCTGACCACAATATAACCACATTATGCTTTACTCAGTCCTACAATGCTGTGATGATTTTCTGATATAAAATCATAATATGAAACATTTCGAGGCTCATTAGCTAAAGCATTCAGGATCATTTATTTAGAGATTATTATTGTTTTTTGTTATGACTAACTGTGATGTATGGGTGTAATATATATATATATATATATATTATATATATATATATATAATAAAGATTTGTGTGTGCGCGCGCGCGTTAAAATGCATATAAGCATAACAATAACGTTTGGTTTTACACATGAAATTCAATTTACAAAGTTACAGTAATCGCGACTTTTTTTTTCTTTTCCAACTCCCATATAACAAGCAACGAGTCATGCATCAGTGAGGTAGCAGCAGCCATCTCCTTTCCTGTGGCGTTGTGGCTGGCAGCTTACTGAATTTGAGAGATCATTCACAATTTACGGTGAATAACGCACAGAGAATCCTCTATGGGTCCATTGGCAGCTGGCCCTTTCGTGAGACGTTCCCACGACTGCTTACGAATTTCTCGCTCACCTTTCCGGAGAAAGATATGATGTGGAACACGTAAGAATATAAACGGAACATTATCTAGGATCTATGTCATCTTTGCTAATGGCCTTCCAGAGGAGAACTGTACCATGGCAGTGCTTTGCTTGGCAAAAGCACTGGCTGACGGTGAACAAAAACCCGTTAGAGAGAGATTGTCAAAATTAGATACTAGCTAAGAATAGGGGCAAAGAAAGACTGTCATGCCACAGACTGCGGAACCTTTATGGCAACGAAAACATAAAATGAAAAGTCTTCGGGATTTCATCTGATGAAGCAACTGCGCGATATCTTTTCTTTTTTCGGAAATCCCGAGAAGGTCACTAAGCGGATTCGGGTTGCGATATTCGTACCACGTGACCTTTGATTCGAGGTCGACCCAAAATTAATTATGCCTGAGAAAGGATGACTTACTTATGATTATCCCTTAGGGAAGACGCTCCGCTATTCGGACATTTCTGTCTCTGAAACTCGGGAGCATAAAGTTTTCATCTTTCGTACAGTAATCATGTGTGTGTGTGTGTGTAAATGATAATCAGGCATAAAAGATTTAAAACAAAATTTAAAAGAAATAGGATTACGGTAGTATCACGTGACATGTAGGAAGATAAACTCTCTTACACACACCCACACGCATAAACTATATGTATACTATACATATTAATACATATATATATAGATATATATATAGTATATATATCTATATATATCTATATATATATATATATATATATATATATATATATATATTTATATATATATATATTTATATATATATATACAGAGAGAGAGAGAGAGAGAATCATAAAAGAAACCCTGTTATCTTTTTGATTCTCAAATATTTTTGACACAATTCCACTGAAAACCTTGAACTTTGATGTCAGTGATGAAATAAAGAAAAACTCTCTCCACCGCAGTCCGTTGATGAAGCTACCAGACACATCAATTTCGTTCTCAGTGTAAGGTTCTCCATTCGTATGAATTTCAAAAACCATCTCATCGTTAGGTTTTACTGAAATCATTTAAAAATCGGGACAGATACTACGAACTTCTGTTTCAGACCACGATTAATTAAACATCAGTCTGACCACTGTGTACATCTACAACATCGAAATTCACGAGCGGAAACAATACCGAGAGACAATGAGGGGCAGCAGATAAATACACTGGGATGCCTTCTCAAATAGTACATGAACCTTCTCGTGATCAACTAGCAAACAGAAATGAGACGTTATCTCCAGACTGAAGATTTGAACCCCACAGGTTTGATATCTTTAACATATCGCGCCTTCAAAGGTAAGGCGCGCCTGGCCTCGTTCAAGGCGCCGAATTGAGATGTCTCTTTCAAGATGTCATCACCAAAGTTGGGTTCTGCGAACCACACTTGATGCTTTAGAGATGCAGCGCCCTAAGGAAGGTGGAAGTGCGTCTTTTTAAGTACAGACATCACAGGTTTCAAACCTGGTAAACATTTATTTGCAGATATACATGTATGAAATTATAATAAATTATAATTTACATGCATAAATAGGAATGGGTCTAACATCCTCATCTTATTGTTATTCGGAATGTTATCACGTTTACGCGACACTCACTTTAAAAGGAAAATATTATATGTATAGTATATATGTATACACACATATGTATGTACATATATATATTATATATTTATATATATATACATATATATATATATATATATATATAATATATATATATATATATATATATATATATATATATATATATATCGGCTTACCGACCGGAGGAACAGGAAGTCCTTCCTTTATGAATTAGGTCCCCAAAGGGTCAAAGATGACCTATTGTATTCAAATTTGGTACCATGAGTTAACATAAATGACTACAAACAGCGGCTAGTATGTATGTAATGTATATATATATATATATATATATATATATATATATATATATATATATATTATACACATATATATATATATATATATATATATATATATTATATATATATATATATATATATATACTAGCCGCTGTTTGTAGTCATTTATGTTACCTCATGGTACCAAATTTGAATACAATAGGTCCATCTTTGACCCTTTGGGACCTAATTCACAAAGGAAGGCCTTCCTGTTCCTCCGGTCGGTAAGTCGAAAGGGTGTGAGCCTCCTGCCCCTCTTGGGTCTCATTCCCAGGGGGCTACCCCCTTAATACTGAGGGTGCCTTTAACCACACAGCTACCATGGGAGCCGACGAAATTAAAGGTGCTTCACTGTACGTCCTGATTTCTTGGTTCCTAGGTTCGCGCCCGAGAGCCGACGAAATTATTATCAACTAAAAATTTCCCTTCAGTTAACGTATATGAAAATATATTAATTCTGAGGTAGGGCGAATTAGATATTACAGGACATTTGAAGATTGATGTATGTATATGAATCACGGTGACGTGATAAAAACATACACACTTATGTATATAATCCAATATAAGAACAAGGACTACAAAATTAGACGCAGAAGCAAAGGTCATGAAATCATCGACCAGCTTTATTGGACGGCCAAGGAAATGGCTGAACTGAGCAAGATGTTTGTTTATCTAACATAGATCGTTTCTCTCTTAAGTGCGTCGTCTCATTAACTCCGCCAAGAAGGATATGCGATTCCAAACGGGCTTCACGAAAACTAATCTTTTGGCAAACTGTGTTTCGTAATTATTGATAATAATTCCGAAAGGTAATGAAAACAATCTAAAAATGAGGACGAATAACTTATTTGAAAGGCCTAGCAAGAATCTTTTTCGGAAGCACTGAATACTCATAATATGATCCTGAGCATGAGTCTTAACACAGACCAATGAGGAAATTCTAAATAAAATCCTGTAGAGGGGAAATGAGTTATAAACTTATACAAAAATAATTGCGATACCTGAGCAGAAAAGACAGACACAACACTAACATAAAAAGCTTAACTATATTCCTGTGCAACTGTTTTAAATAACATATAAAATCCGAAATTCCCAGTAGAGGGGGCGGGGCTAGATATAAAACGCTAAAACCTGTACTGTACGCAGGTAATCTAACAAAAGGAATGACTGAGAATGTTAGATTACCTTTAAACCTGACTTTAAAACTCATCAACACGGAGCAAAGGTTCCTGAAATAAATTCTGTCGTCCCATCGTTACGTAATATGAGTATATTTAACTGCCTCTTTCCAGTGATTCAGTGACGGATGTCAATAAGTTTAGGAGACCCTTCAGACAGCAAGGAAAACAACAAAAGTTACATCCAGCAAGGAAAACAACAAAAGTTACATCTCATTAACGGGATAACATTTGAAAATTATGTTTTAAAGCTCTGAAAACTCAGGCTGAAAATCAAAGAGACTTGACTAAATAGCAGAATTAAGACAGGCGGAAACAGGGCCCACTTACAGGGGTCCTGGGCGGAAAAGATCTCAAAATAGATGTATCTCTGTAGTCTCACTTCTCCTCTCTTCTTCCATCTCCTTCCCTTCTCCTAATCCTCTTCCTTTCAAGCCTTCTTTCCCTCTCTTTTCCCTTACTTCGTTCTTTGTTATCACCTTTTCTTAGTGGCTTTTGTACGATACTGAAACCCTCTCATTCGTTGGACGTAGCCATGGTCTTGTCCAAGTAATACTCGTTGAGTTAGAAGGATTACTGACATAGTTTATCTTTTTTGTACGGGTAACCAGAGCGAATATATTGGTAAACAGAGGAGGACACTTTCCTAAGTACTTGGATTACAGCGCTAGCATGGATGGGGCTCAACGAGCACGAATGAGTTGTGTACGTGGATTTCAATTGAAATCTTTCTTCTCCTTACGAAGAAAGGGTTCAAAACCAGTTGGTGGTTGATTAACCCTTTATTCTGTTTTGTTTAATTGAATGTCACACTGCGAATGCACAACACTTAACCCCTAAATGAGTTTATATATAATATATATATATATATATATATATATATATATATATAATATATATATATATATATATATATATATATATATATATATATATATATATGATATTATATATATATATATATATATATATATATATATCACATACACGTGTGTGTTAGCTAAGCGTGTCGCTGTTGATACTCTTGATTAATTTCGTGAAGTCCTATATTTTAAATGCAGATGAAGTTCAAGTCCTGCAAAGCTAAATTTATACCCAACGGTTTAATGATCTGAGACACAATAGTCCTCGTGGTTTAATACGGTGACAATTTGCGACTCCGGCACACTGAAATAAACACAAGTCATGAATTAGGTAGTTTTTTTTTTAAACCTACCACTTTACCTCCGCGTTTGTTTGCGGTCTTCTCTCTCTCTCTCTCTCTCTCTCTCTCTCTCTCTCTCTCTCTCTCTCTCTCTCTCTCTCTCTCTCAGGGTGCTAAAGCCACTGTCTAGGTTAAGGGCTCCCCAAAACGAGTTAAGAGTTAGGTAATAGTACATAGTGACCCTGGATGGTTTAGGTTCTTTAGGTAAGTCATAATCGTGCAATTAGGGTTAATTTGCATTAACAAAAATTGGCAATACGAATAAATATATCTCAGTTTACGGCACGAAAGGTTCGGTCTTTGATGATGTAATTATGCTACAGTAATATATCATATTTCCACCCTGCTTGACATTTCGTCCTTTCAGAACAATCAATCACTAAGTCTGTAACGACTCGTAAAGAGAGATCACCAGCAACCCTTAACTGGTCTTTCCCGTGACATTGATTACAAAACGAAATTTCTTTTCTGCCTTCGGTATAGGCTGACTGAGTCATGAAATAATTCAGCGTCAAAAACTTAGCAATGACGTCATTGACAAACAATAAGGATTTTTGTTTGTATGGTGTTTTTACGTTGCATGGAACCAGTGGTTATTCAGCAACGGGACCAACGGCTTTGCGTGACTTCCGAACCACGTCGAGAGTGAACTTCTATCACCAGAAATATACATCTCTCACTCCTCAATGGAATGGCCGAGAATCGAACCCGCGACCACCTAGGTGGGAAGCAAACACCAAACCAACTACGCCACTGAGGCGCTCCCAAACAATAAGGACGAATCTGATAAAGAATCGCTGGCAAAAGACCACATCCTCAAATCTTACATTAAATATAGAAGAAAGTGGGTCACTCAAGGTCCCCAGACAAAAATTCCAGACAGCTGCTCAGATATTCCAGACTCCGTTTAAAAGGTTCATGATGAATCGATAAAACAATGCGGGGGTGGAGACGCTCTGGCGAAAAACAAGAATGGCTTCATGTTCACTAACAGGACAAATGACAGGTTCCTTCTCTCTCCCTCTCTCTTTCCTCTCGCAGGTTGAGGGTCCTTGATACGCACACACACATATACATATATACACACACATTAGGTGTACTGTAGTGGACACAAAATTAAAAAAAAAAAAAAACCCTGTCCACCTTTTTTTTCCAATTTTCTCCATATATATATATATATATATATACCTTATAATAATTATAATATTATATATATATATATATATATATATATATATATATATAGGTATATATATATACATATATATATATTTATATATATATATATATATATCATATATTATATATATATTATATATATATAGATATATACATATATATAATATATATATATATATTTTTAGGTGTATTGTAGTGGACACAATGACCTGTCACCTCTCCAATTTCTCAATACACACACACACCACACACACACACACACACACACACACATATATATATATATATATACACCTATATAATATTCTATATATTTTAGGACACACACACACACACACACACACATATATATATATATATATATATATATATATATTATATATATATATATATATACACTATATATACTTCTATATAGGTTTTAGGTGTACTGGACATAGTGGACACAATGAGCTGTCACATTTCCAATTTCTCAATAATTTCTGCTTTCTTTTCCCTGGAGGCCTTGAAATCCAAAAGGTACTTAACCAGTAAAGTTTCCATTGCAGAGAGAATTCGAAACATCGCTGCGGTTAGGAGACTAATGTTAGTGCTTCCCCCATTACACACCGGATGTTCCTTGTCATTTCAACTCTCAATTCCACCCCAGAATGGAATAGATACGACTACAGGACTGCCTGGTCTTTCGGTCTGTGTGTCAAAACAAGTTAGCAAACATACCAAAATAGGAAAGTGATATAAACTATAAATAAGCGATATAGAATCGATTTGAAGTGAGCGTGGTTACACTACGATAGCACTATTAGTTATATGGATGAACTTAAAGAACCTTTTGTTACTCTAACACTCATGTCAACTGCACGCATACAGGACACCAAAAAGTAAATAAATATATATATGTCTGTATACATAAATAGTATATATACCATATATACATATGGTATATATATATACACACACACACACACACACACACACATATATATATATATATATATATATATATATATATATATATATATAATATATATATATATATGAAAGATAGAGAAAAAGGTAAAGAGAGAGACAGAGAGAGATTCAGTGGCAAGGGAGAAGAGAAGTTCAGGCAACTCTCCATTCCATTTTTAACTTTGCAGTGTATCAAAACGATTACCACCTTTTCAAAACTGAGCCAGGTTATTCTTTTTCTCTTAAATTTAGAACAAAGTATATTTCCCCATCATCAGAGATCTACTTTTCCCGTTCAAAGACCTCCTATTTTCGGAACACTCTTTGAAGTACACCGAGTCGGTCATTACCGACTTGAAAGGCTATAAAAAAAATGATGGAAAAATTATATCAACAAAAATGAATATAAAAGATGGCGGGGAGACCCTCCAGCCAATCACTGATGATAATGATTCGTCTGACCAATCAAAATGGTGATGAAGCAATTAGTCGACTCCCCACAACGAAAAAAAGGCATATGTGGTGAGGAATTGAATTCTTTGTTGCACTTGTTATCCGTCTCACGCTGCACACATACACACACATATGCACGTATAGAGAGAGAGAGAGAGAGAGAGAGAGAGAGAGAGCAGATTACGCGAAGAACGGTTCCATTCTTCCTGTATAAGGAGAACTACCTCATCCAGCCCCTATCCTCTGTGGTTCCGGTCATTCTTATATGAGAAAGATGGACAGCGATGAAAAGCAAATGCTTATTTAATACTGATTCAATGAAGCGATATAGTTAGAAATACATTTATTTCTTCCTCTCTTTGAAAACTTCCTGTGTCAATGTATACATTGCATAAGAACGGAGTTCAATATCTGTTAAAATTGTTGCAGCACAAGAGAGGCCAAGACTCCAACAAAGATGGCCAAAGGCCTAAGGCAAAGCTGAAAGTTGACGGAGGATGAAATATGAGAGAGAGAGAGAGAGAGAGAGAGAGAGAGAGAGAGAGAGAGAATGTTGCACATGAACCCTTCGGATGGAGGGGAAACTCTGCGGTGCGTAAAAGCCGCATTTTATTACATCGAGTGTTATTTTTTTTTTTGGAAAGCTGCTTTGACCCTGAGGTGAAGGCTCTTCAAATATTGGTTGAATACACAGGAATTCTAAAGGACTGCGATTTAACAATATGTGAAATAACGTTAACGACAAAAGTTGATTAAAGTTCTTCATAAACGAGGAAACAAAAGCACGGTGCGCTTAAGAAGTACTGAAGTTTGTTTTACTTATGGGCCCACTAACATCTAAGTATACAAGCCCGGTGGACTGTTACCATGTATGCCGAAAGGGGACGAGGTCTCAGGTCAATGGGGGTGTGATGTCGTGTTCCTCTGTATAAGCGAGTAGCAAGCGCTAACTGAAAAGATAAATGCACAAAGGACGAAGGTCGACATAAATCTTCAGAAAGGTGGGAAAGAAAGAACTCAATCACTCATTATTTGCATAGTTGCTGCTGTTTTTTCCAATATTGCAACCACTGCTGTTAATGAAAAAAAAATTTGAAATCTGAAATAAGCGGGAGTACAAGGAACACTCAATGGAACAGGAGAAAACAGATAATGATTTATAAGGAATAGAAATTATTTGATTTTACAGTGGATTTCGCAACCAAGATTTTATTTTCTTCACGACCAAGATTCGAAATAAAGTGTATCAGTAAGATCATCAGATAAAGTACACTACAGGGAGTTAGAGAACAAAGAAACTGGACGCGACAAGGGACCTCACATCAAGGAGAACGTCCTTCCAGGGCACCTTCCCTGAGAATGAAGTACACAAAAGCAGTTGGCAAAGCGCTAAATGATTCAGAATGGAAGGGAATACGATGATTTGAAACAGGATGGAATATCTAAGTATATTATATATATATATATAATATATATATAGATATTATATATATATATATATATATATATATATTATATATATATATGTGTGTGTGTGTGTGTGTGTGTGTGTGTGTGTGTGTATGTGTGTGTGGTGTGTGTGTGTGTGTGTGTGTGTGTGTGTGTATTTATGTACGGAAGTTTCCAAATCGTGTTTAATATTTTACTCAACGAGCTAATATTTTGAAAAGCAGGGCGTTCAATCTCAGAATAAAAACATAAGAGCCAGTGAAAACTGTTTACTTCAATAAGCAAACGTCCCTTTATTCTCCTGCAATGCATCAAGAATATTTACGAAACAAAATTTCTCAAAAACGTCAGAAAAATTCTGCCGAAGTCATATTTACAGGTGGCACAGAAAGGCACTGTGTCCTTCACCTTTAAACGTGTGGATATTTTAGAATATTCGACCGTGGCCTTTCTCGGTCTATGGTCAGTCCAACCCCCCCCCCCCCAGCCCCCCCACCCCCCCTCCCTCTCTCTCGTTATTAGTTGTGCCTCTACGAAAGAATTTATTATTTGCAACGGATAAAATAGAACTCTCTCTCTCTCTCTCCTCTCTCTCTCTCTCTCTCTCTCTCTCTCTCATGTTAGTAGCTCTCCCTCTGCGAGAGAATTTCACTCATTCTCTTCACTTTACTAATAATTATTAATCTCTTCAATAAATAACTTGAACGGAGGAAATACACACACACACACACACACACTCTCTCTCTTTCACGCTCTAACTTGTGTAAAAAGCTCTACCTTTCTCAGAATATGTCACTCATACCATCAAACTCTCACTCTATAACTGGACATGATATCATGCAAATCTCCCTCTCAATCTCTCTCTTTCTCTTGTGTAAGAAGCCCCCTGCCCCAGAATATATCACTCTTGTCATTCAATGAATGAGCATTGGTCTCCTAAGATCTATAAAGTGAAAGGATATGGCAGATTACACCTTTTCTCCGTTTTCTCTCTCTCCAGTTTATTAACGATCGAACGCTTTCTATGCGCTACATAAAAGAATACTTAATTCATTTTAATTCAGTCCATATTAGTCTTTTCCGATATGTACCTAAAAAGGATATCGAAGATCTACTCTCTCTCTCTCTCTCTCTCTCTCTCTCTCTCTCTCTCTCGTACTTGTGTCACAAACTGTTTCTGCAAAAGAATCACAAGCATTAATCTTACTCTGTCTTGAACAACGTCTTGGAAAAATTCGAAGCACACCAAATCAAATAAGCATCTTTACCATCGCCAAGGTGGATATATTTTCGGTTCGGTGTGTTTGTCTTGTCTATTAGCATGACTTAGCAAAAACTTAGGTCTGGAATTTTACGAACGTTTCACCAAACGTGGCCATCACGACGTGCACCAAGTTATCATATTCAGGGAGATAGCAATGTCACTTTCAGGAAGATGAGAATTTTCGGATATATATTAATCGGCTTTGTTTTAAGTGTTCGGGGTGTCAGATATCATGTCCTATGCACCATATAATTTCATGTTATTAAAGTAAATTTGTAAGAGAAAGTTAATTGGGGATGTGGTTCTTATTCACGTGTAAGACTTCGTCAATTCATAAAATTGAAAGTTCGTAGCAGCTTGACATTAGCGGAGCTTTGCGCAATAGTATGTACTATGCATACATACAAATATATGTAAATATATAAATCTATATATATATATATATATATATATATATATATATATATATATATATATATATATATATACACGCAACTCGAAAACAATACAATATATCCACCTCTTTCTATTACAGATGTTCCCTCTAAAGTTCCATGTTAGTTCGGAAACTTTATAGCCTACTGGCAAGCTTTGGAATTTTCTTCCTGCGTCTGTTCTTCCCAACTTTACTGTCTTACTTCCTTTAAGAGACAGAAAGACTCTCGCTTCCTTCCTGGGTAAGCCACAACCTCCTTCCTCACTTTTTCTTTTCCTTTCTGACCTGGCTATAGTTACCCGTTCCACTGGTATCTGCTCTAGAGAGAGAGAGAGAGGAGAGAGAGATTCTAACCCCGGGCATGATGGGGCATTGCAATGATACTTTGCAATAACATCCAATTGTTCGCTTCCGTAAAGCTTCTTCCAAAACAAGAGGGACTAATGAAATGCATCGTGATTAAATTAACTCCGGTAAATGAATCACTGAGCTGCGATATAGAGGTCCTCCTGCAATCCATATTTCCAAGGGAAGATCTTTAGCTGTTATGTTATCCCTTTTATTTTCATTTCTAAGAGGACGTCTAGACGATTTTTTACCAGAGTGCTCCTCGTCTTTCTTCCCTGACAATCAATGTGGCCCGACCTTTTAAACTCACACGCGACTCAGAACAGAGTTGAAAACTGGAGTTCGATCCCTCCTCTGCTCGAAGTTATATATGCAGGAGATGCAACTTGAATGTGCCACTGATCTGACAGTTGAGAATAGACATCTTTATTTTGTTAAAAGTATAATGTTTAAATGAGAATAGAGAAATGAACACGGCATATCTACGTATACACAACACGTGTATTAACTTGTTCAAGTAACCTGGTGTTATATCAATGACTGTCAAAAGCGTAACAGGACGGAAATACAACTTGACTGTAGACTAATTGTACAGACACACTACCCGATACTTAACTTTCGTATGAAAAAGACAAGCTAAGAATACACGCACAAAGACAGGCACATAAATGGACACAGACAGAGACATTATGATGATGACTGGGAGGGGGATGACACACAGACATTACCCGGTACTCTTGCAGCTGCTCAATGACGGCTGAAGGGATTTTGAAGCTTTGCACAATTGTACAGGATGGTGTAATAAAGGGTGAGCCAACTTACATTTAAACGGCTCGGCCTCCCACGCCCTTCTCATGGGACGCGGTGGGAAATGAGCACACCACTACTGACCACTCAACACACGCACACACACACTCACGAGAGAGAGAGAGAGAGAGAGAGAGAGAGAGAGAGAGAGAGAGAGAGAGAGGTGCTGTCATAAACTTTCCCTAACTAAATGTAATAGAAAGAACAGCGAATACACAAGGACAGATAAGCTGAGAGGGAGATATAAAGTAGAAAAGATGAGAATAGCAGAGGCTACGTTGGGTGCGAAGAAGCTGCGGGCACACACACACACACACACACACACACACACACAGAGAGAGAGAGAGAGAGAGAGGAGAGAGAGAGAGAGAGAGAGAGAGACTTTTCCTTTATACATTTTCCTAATCTGAGAGCAACAGCTGGACTATAGCCAGATGGTTCCTTGATAAAATCTTGAGACCTGTACGACAACTTTTTTTCGAACTCGCAGTATATCAACGGTGAGGGATAGAAAGAAAAGTACCTCTATGAATTTCCTATAAAAGTTTACACTGGTGGAAATTGATGTGAAAGTCCTGCTTTTTATGTGTATGCAATTTTACTCTATAACAGGAGAGTTTTTGTGTCAGTGCATACATGATCAGTACATACACGAGGCTGAAAGACTTGCCACTTTGGGTGGCTCAGTGTCTAGCATCAGTTTAATTGAAAAGCTTTAACAAAACAGATTTTATTTGGCAGTCATAGGCTACAATCCGCTACAGACATGAGGACTTCTACGTGGTTGTTTACCCTACTCTATAGTGTTTAATACAACTTTATTATTTAAACTCAATGGGCCAAGCATCCAGAACATTATCTTCAACTTTTTTTTATTGGGAGGTTATAAATATAAAAATCTTTCTACGGAAATACATATTGGTCAAATAAGGCAAAGGAAATAGCATTGTACGGGTCTGTAATAATAGGAAGGTTATGGACATTTATAACAAAGTCTTTATCGAAAACTTTCCTTTTAACACCATGGAGGAACAGAAGCAGACCTGGAAAGTTGGGTAACAAAATTGGTGAAAAGAAATTGCTTCAATGTCTACGAAGGGAAGAATTGGATGAGGTGTAAAATGCAATACACACAAGAACAAGAAGTCAGAATATCGTATAAATATGGAAAGACTAAATAAGGCAGCGGGTGGGTTATTATTGTTTTTCCAAAAGCAAATCACGTATATCAACATTTTCTTAAGTACTTGTTCCTGGGGTAACTATCTAAGTGCTTTGAAAGTACATCAAATTCACGTTTAGTGACCAAAACATTGTCCGTATTAATAGTCGTGCATGCCACAGACCAACAATATGAGGTAAACTAATGGATGATTAACTGACAAATTCGTTAACATAAGATCTGGAATAACTATTCTGCAAAAACTGACAGTAATAATGACTGGTTTATGACCACCACGACTTCAAGTACGATTGTATGTCTGCAATTAGAAATCAGTTGTTCAAGAGTTAATTAATCAATGTAATATTATAAATAATTATATATATATATATATATATATATATATATATATATATATATATATATATATATATATATATATATATATAGACCACTTCTGTGAAATTCTCTCTCTCTCTCTCTCTCTCCCCCCCCCCTTCTCTCTCTCTCTCCCCCCCCCCTCTCTCTCTCTCTCTCTCTCTCTCACTCCTCATCTCTCTCCTCTCACGTCTCTCTCTCTCTCTCTCTCTCTCGTCTTCGAAGCGCAATGACTATGGTCTCTTCATGAATGTCAGTACGCATCACGCCTGAAGAGGCATCTGGATACTCTATAAAGTTGTTATTGAATACTGTTACTAAATCAATATGACCTTGTCATTTGGTAAACGAGCGACGTCCCGTTCAAAAGGTTGCAGGTGATTTTGTCCCAGGGGCAGCGTTACCCATACATAGATTCTCCTTTGCTAAACCCAGGGAAATGACCCGCTTGTCACCTCAGCTTCCCGTGATGTGTACCTATATTCATGAAGGCAACTGTGCCACGCACTGTTCTTAATAGGAACGGAATGGGCGCTCTTCCTGAAGACACACTGTGCCTCGCTTGATCTAAGCAATGAATTACAGTACAGCGGATTGTTAATGAGTTGCTGCGGATCTCAGCTGGGCTGTATATAAAGAAAGGGAGAGTGACAAAGATATACAATAACATATGATTGGCCACTGCCTTGGACACTCAAACCGGGAAGAAATCGAGTTAATCTCTTCCTACTCGGCTGAAAAAATTCATCATATATATTCTCTCTCTCTCTCTCTCTCTCTCTTACACACAAACACACACACAGAGTTACTCTAACACCAAATAGGTAAGATAAACAGAAGAAAACTGGAAACAGCGAGACAATCACGAGAACTTCTAAAGCAAAAGCCATTTCCCGTTCCAGGTCACGAGTCAACTGAGGAACTCCTTCAGGCAATCTCCCGTCTTCCAACTCTCCCGATCACAAGACCAAAGACCGACTTGTGATGCCCGGGGAAGGACCAATAGGACCTGCCATGACCGAGGATCCCCGTGATTTGCTCCTCATGACTAGAATACTCAAACTTATCCTATAGGACCTTGAGAAATAGTGACTCAATCTTATCCTATACGACCCTGAGGACAGATTATGAAAGCTTATTTCACAGGTCCAAAAACAGGTTATTTCATCTTATCCCGTTAAGACTCCGCTAACAAGTCATCCAATATTAGCGTGCAGGGCTCAGTGCACAGGCTATTCGCCCAACTGTGACATCGAGACGATTAAGAAAGTGCTACTCAATGAACGTAGAAGAACATATGCAAAACTAACGCGATCAAGTGGCATTGTGATACCGACAACGAACCTAGTGGACAGAAACTAACTAAAGTAATGTAAATGCTACTTATATACCTACATAATCTATGACATAAAGGAATAACCGAACCGTTATATTTCTATAGCAATAACTTTCCATACAAAAGATATCAACCTGTGAAACTTGTACCCAAAGAAAACACAAAAATACTAAGATAAAAACTTCATGTTCCTATTAGCTCTAATGCAATATTAATTAAAGATATAAATATAAATACTATTTTTACCACTCTTTTATTAAGGAAAAGTACACGAAGACAGCAAAAGACAACACTATCTCAGAAGAAGAGAAAACCAGTCCTCAGAAATATCCCAAAGTGTCAGACAACATATCACATCAGTGTGCCCTAAAATTTAAGTGTTCTAGAGTTTATTTTTAGTAACCGGACAGTGTTGAACTTATCAAGGGGCAACTTGACCCTGAAAACAGAACTAAACAAAAAGTGACTCTGTGATACCAAGAACTGGTGTGGCCTGTGATCAAGACGGAACCTATCATGAATTTCTTATGGTGTGTCCTGAGCTTCCTGCTGCTTCACATCATCTCCTACGAGCAGGTAAGTCAGTCAGTTGTTATGCTTCAAATATCTACAGTTCAGTTAATATAAAGGATACCCTAACGAGCAGTTCTGTCTTAAAATAAACCGAGACTGGTACAGATTTTGCTTCATAATTCCAATTTTCCTGCATGAGGGGTTGAGTGGCATCTGGGCTTCTGTAAGATTGTCAAATGGCACTATTCATATGATGTTATCTCATTGTTAAGAATAACAGTTAGCCTGAAGGAAAAATAAAGACAAATGATTGTTCAGTAACAACCAGTCTTCTTTCTGCTTAGCCCATTTACACTCAAGTTGACAAACGCATATTTTACTTAATATATTAATATAAATGGTACGTGTCAAGTTTTTTTTTATTATTTTTTTCTATAAAGATTGGCGTGAATAATTAGCATATGTATGTAATTTGACGTCGCATGACTATGGTAATTGACAATTACCAACACAGAGAAACTTCACGTTAACTGCCAAAAAGCAACGCCTAACAGACGTTCGTATATAATAAAAAAAAGAACCCCTCTGACAATACATAGGAAAGTTGAAACTTTAAATATGGGGAGATGTGCACGATAAAATTTATGCTCTATCTGAGAGTACTTTCGATAGATATTTAGTGCCTATGAAGAGTTATAACCTTACCGTTACTCTGAACTGTTCAACTCGTACCTGAAAAGAGAGAAAACAAAGTCATTATTTGCACATCAATATTAGGTATTCAAATGAAATCATAACGGTAAAATGTTTCCATTCAACCTATCCTGGAACACCAATTTCCAACTAGCAAAAAAAGATTTCCATTAAAACTGATTGAAAATTACTAGTTGTAGATCATAACTAGTAACTGAAGCAAGCGGATCACTAAATAATTGAGTTTACTGGTTTTATGAGCCCTAAGGATGAATGGTACAATACTTCATAAATCTCTCTCTCGTGATTAACTACTACAGAAATATCTGAAGCAGCCTTTCTCCACTGGCGAACACAGCCCGCTTTATTTCTTGGTGAATAAATTCGACCGTTCAGGAGATGAATTGGCTAGCAAGGGTATTTCCCTCGGGAAAGCAGCTCTTTCTTCCACAGGGGAAAGAGGTCTGATATATAATATTCCCTTATATGTTACCGTGACCGTGTATTCGAGTTCCTTCCCCACGAATCTCTCCTTCAAGTGGCAACGAATCTAGACCAAGTGACACACTTGTGTTCCACTGCAGAGGAACCATTTTAACAAACCAGTTTCACTTGACTCAGAAGAATAATAAAAGTTTATCCCCATTCTAACTTGATTCAGCAGAATAATTAAACTTTATCCCAAGAATATGAATGCCCAAGTTATGAACTTTGTAGAATGCTAGTTTCATATTAATGTCCAGGCTATAAACTTCATAGAATGCTAGTTTCATAAATGTTTTCAAACGATTTTTAACCAACATTATCTTAATGATATGAAGAATGCACTCAAAACCCAATGGCTCTTATGAACAATTCTAAAAATACTGTATAATTGAGAATAAGTTTATTTTCCCTCTATACGCGAAGGAAACAACATATAGTACAGATACGTTTCGAAACACCAGCACAAAATCTTAGTTGACTTTCAGAGGCGTCTCATGACCTCATTCCTTTTCTTTCAAGTCTGTTCCGTGAGCGAAACAAAGCAGTGCAGTGTGGAAAACGAAATCACTAAGGACCTACAGTAGGTTCCCTCAGCCGCATTTTGTCACTGGTGTTGTGAGCAAAGAAATATTGTGAAGACCATTCACCTGCAAGGTATTTGGTATTCTGATAACAACGCTATTTACTTATGAGGAACGCCAGCTGAAAAATGATTCTGGACAATCAAACTCAAGACGAATTAACAATATCATAAGAAAGATATGACAGGAGAGAAATGACTGAGGTTTATAAAAGTCGTGTCAAGGAGTGAAAGGTTTCGACAGACCATGGGGTTTCATGAGCTGACATCCGAGACCGCCCACTACTACGTATGTCTGGAACATACATCATCATCCAACAGAGGCGCCACTTGAGACATTGTCTACACGGCAAAGCACTCACAAACAACCAGAGAGAGAGAGAGAGAGAGAGAGAGAGAGAGAGAGAGAGAGAGAGAGAGAGAGTTTTTAGGGCAATGCATTCGACTGATCTCCTCCTCGACCATTTCCCTTATTACAAACCCAATTCCTGAAAGCATCTCTCAAAATGATCAGGATCCCAATGGGTTTCTTACGGCTCTCAATCCCGGAAAGATTAAGTCGATAGCGTTGAATACCGGAAAACGGTTCATTGTTTAATACTCATACCGGATCGTTAAAACCTAAGCCTTAGCTATCTGTATTATCGGGAGCATAACGCACGAATATTAGACATTCAATTTGCCTTAGTTCATGAACTGAGAGAGAGAGAGAGAGAGAGAGAGAGAGAGAGAGAGAGAGAGAGAGAGAGAGAATCATAAAACTTTCCGAATATGAAAATGATTTTTATCCACAAACTTCGCTTCCATCAATAAAAATACGCTTTGAAAACTTTCAAAAGCTCCTCTTATAACCAAAAAGACTTGTAGTGGAAATTGAGGGAATGGGTCCGTTACATTCTATTCACGGGTAATCTACTATATTTCACTGTGTTCTCTTGATCGATTTTATTAAAATGTGCCCGCAATTACCTGCACAGACTTCCCCTATGTTGGCCTACTTCATTTAACCTACCTTAGGAAGAACATCGCGGACTGAGCACAATCAGGAATCAGACTAAAAAATACCGGAACTAAGTTTTGGAAGTTTTTCTAAATTGATTATTGTAAACATGAAAGTATATGCTTTACTAAGGAATAAAGGAATGATTCAATTATTCTTATGTATTTCTCGAATAATATTAATACGAATGGAAAAATATGAAGAAACGAAGGTCTGTCTGCTTAGGAAGAGAGAGAGAGAGAGAGAGAGAGAGAGAGAGAGAGAGAGAGAGAGAGAGAGAGAGAGAGAGAGAACGCGTTTTATCAACAAAGGACAAAAGAAAAGCAAAACTAGCGGACTATTAAGAACCCAAAAACGTGACCGAATTGAAACAATTTATCGTTTAGCCTCATAAGAAGCACGACATAATGTTCAGTTTACGCAATGTATCTGTAAGTTAAAAAAGGGTAACACAGCAGTTAAAAAAAAGGAAAGCTTGTGAACATTTTGTAGTCTTTTCCACAAACTGAACTGCGACTTGACTTTCCAAAACTTAAATTCCTTTTAATTTTTTTTTCTATAGTATCGAAGGTTTTTTTTTTTACCATCAATAAAATCAAATTCACCGGCTATCTTCCCAGCATTCAGACCAACCTATGATCTTCATCAGAGGAATAAATTTGTAAGCCGATCAATATGCAGATATCACAACAGACCCCAACTGTGACAAACAAGAGAACTGTTTCAAATAACAGAATTACCAATAATGTTCCAGAACAATCGGATCATGGCACAGATGGGGATGTGCTGGAGTTGTGTTTCATCATAATCCTGTCCTCACTGAAATTCCTGTACATCTACAATGTACGTATGTATGTCAATTCACATATACACTCAGCTTCTTCATTTGGATCTATTATATCACAAGGCAGTTTATAGGTACTAAGAGAACTCAGAATCTTTTTTCATTTGGATCCAGCGAACCCAAAGTATATATCAAAATTCTTCTGATGTAGAGGCACCGACCCTAAGGGAAGGTGAACATCCCAAACCTTTCAATTTTTTAAGGGCAACGAACAGTTTATAGAGTTAACTACTACAGTTTTATAATCCAGGCCAATGAAAACAAGACATCTGAGAAAGAAGGAATGAAGGTACAACTTCATCATAGCAATAGACCTGCTACTTCCGGCAACATTTCCACAGAGCAAATGTGAGAACAAATATGAAACCATTTTCCCTTCGACTCTCTTACCAAAGGAGAACCGGGTAAGGATCTTAGAAATAAGAGGTGAACAATCCTATTATGTAAGGCCGGACTATTCAGGCCTCACAAGAACCTAGTCATCGTCACGTCTGTTTCGCTTCAAATAAGGAGTGTCAAGCAACACGAAAGGCGAGCGATCAGGTGGTGCTCCGTTGTTTTATCACTCAGCTAATGATCTAATCTCTGGCCCTGATGAACGACTCGGTTCCAATTAGCCTCTTGGAGGTCGAAGTCGTCCGCCGGTTGTCTTGCAAATAAGACGCTTCCGTCAATCGTTTTTGAATCCATTTGGAATCCAGCGATGTAAACACATTTAATTAACCGTCTATTGATTAAGAAAAGACATACAGAGCGCAAACACACGAGCCGGCATACACCAAAGAGCAAATGACAACAGGACTTGCTTACGGAAGCGAGGGATGTAAATAAACACATTGTTGATTCAACTACGAGAGATTAAAATGAGAAATCCCATGTTTGCTTTCTCCTCCTCCAATCTGCTACGTAAAGCAACCTGGATTATAGTGTTATGCTTCACGATATTAGAAGCAGCTTCACGAATGAGAAAAAATAAAGTAAGCAACGCTACATTTTTAATGGAACTCGTTCGGGCGCCTTTTAAAGGCAGCTCGGGTCCACAATCGTCAAGCTAAATTGCTTTTAGCAAACCAAGCAGGATTATTCTGTACTAATAATAACAACTCTTTCATCTTTGAAGTCTAAAGCATTGCTACTTTTCAGGTCCCTTTACTCCCGCACACATGTTCACTCTTCCATAACTTCGTGTATAACATAAATAGCAAAACCTTCCTCTCTAGGACTTTCAACACTGAACATTCTTTTTCTTGGCCTTTTCTTAGCCTTGTGCTCCAAATCATTGGATCCACACCCACTACGGGGCAGTCCTATTTTTAAGCTTTCGCGAACCACCCGCCAAAACAGAATGATTTCCCTTGATTATTTTTAACCCCTTCCTCTGCAAATTCCTAATTAAACTAAGTTTCTCATTTTACTTTACATGTAAGAAGTACATCTACTCTGGTGATAATGAGTTCACATCTCCAACCTTCTATCCTCTTATGTAAATTTAGCAATGAAACTATAGTAAATGTCAACCTTGACTCATGTATTAGGTTTCAGACGCAAAGGATAGACCATTTGCCTTCATTTTCTCTTATGCTCTCAGATCTCCTTTTCTACTTTTTCTGCCATCAATTGCAAAATTGACTGCTGAATTCCTCTGCATGCGAAGAGCATCATTTCTACAACTATTCGTATTCCTGCAGCATTATTTCACTTGTCTAGAATTCCTGCTTTCTGAACCGTCTTTGGACTACATTCGTTGTAGTCAAACCCTTCACTCTATAAATGTTTCATTGCTCAGTTGACGGTGAGCCCTCTGAGGGCGAGACACCATTCAAATCTTAGGGACTTTATTGGGAACATTTCATGAACTTTAGACCGCTCACCTCCAATTTTCAAACAGCATTCCCACTCTTCCCACAAACGAACACACGGCTATGAAATGACCATGCACCTCTATCTACATAAAACTCATCACTCTACTGAGCAGTTCCGTATTTATGTCACAGTCAGTCGTATTCCGTTCTGCTTTATCTTTCGTATTCTCAAGTTTCAATACTACTACTACTTAAATACAATAACCGTAACTCTATCCAGCTTCAGAACTCAAGTTGTGGACCCTCAACTGCCCTACTCTACTGTCCCCACTCAACTGAAACTCGTCATCAATAAGAATAATTGTAGATTTTAATATTGTTCAACTATAAGCCAAAGATGTTTTTTTTTAAAACATTATAATATCAAATATTACAGTCTTCACCTTTTCCATTTTTATCTCGCGAACACTTCTTTCAGATAACATACAATAAATGTCCACGTCCGTTGGTACAGTACAATATAATAACATTATGATGTAACAATACTGTTGCACGAACATTTTTACATTACACGAGTAATCCGCTTTTACAGCAGCCATTAGCATCCTTCCGACATATGCTGTAATAATTTATGACAGGAGATCTATTTTCTCTTTGTCTATTCTCTGTTATAAAGCTTCTTTATAACTCTTGATTCTGTCATTACATCTACATGAGGCTGTTTCCCTAAACATAATACCAATTTCCGTAGAGATTCTATATTCCCTGTGCAACAAAACTATTGTTTACTGCAATCAGGGGCTTTTCTTTCAGGTACTTGAGTGCCTTGAGAGTGCAGATCAAACACATTTCCCCTCCCCTTCTCTAAGCCTCTTATTGTATCGTCCTTTCATTCTCCTGTTTCTCGCTCCCACCCTCTACATCAAATGATATTATGAAAATGTAAGGTTTCGTACTGTTAGCTTAACCATAAACCTTTAGGAGTTTGACGAATAATTTAAAGATATATATATATATATATATATATATAATATATAGATATATATATATATTATAATATATATACTTTGAATCACGCAGTATATAAAACGTGATGCTAGTATTAAAATAATGGTTTCTTTTTTTGCCACGAAGGAAAAAAATGAAAAAACGAGTTGGCCGAGTATTTTCGGTCCTATTCGGACCCTTTACTGAGGATACTGATTTTACAAAGAACACCATAGTCAAAAGAAGGCTTAATATACAAACTGACACTACAAATTAGCCATAAGGGCGATTTTCACTCTACAGAGAGGAGGAGTCATAGGCTAGCCACACCTTGAAGGATGCCCGCGGTAAACAAGTGATTCTTCCAGAAAAACAGTACATTTTGAAAAACAACACGGGTAGCATATACAATTTAATATCATGAATTTTTTACACAAATTTTGCCCAACAAAAATTATTATTAATGAAAAGACGAAAGTATATATATATATAAATATATATATATATATATATCGAGCAAGAGAAAGAGGGAGAGAAAATATCGAATCAGAGAGAGAGAGAGAGAGAGAGAGAGAGAGAGAGAGAGAGAGAGAGAA
>NC_061109.1:23287316-23302316 GCF_015104395.2 Macrobrachium nipponense | reverse complement strand
AAACCTTTATTTATATATATATATGTTTCACAGGCAACGGGCCCAACACCTTTCACTACAATTAGATGTAAATTAGCTAAATTTCACATGAAAAAATAACTCAAAGGACTCAACCAAATCTATCTGTCTGAGAGAGAGAGAGAGAGAGAGAGAGAGAGAGAGAGAGAGAGAGAGAGAGAGAGAGAGAGAGAGAGCGAATATAATGAACAAGTATATTGAATATACCAATCAATATAATTTACCATATAATTTTTAGTGCTTGAAACATCACTGTTTTGCAGCACAATGACAATGTAGCAAGAGCATTATTAAAAAAAAAAATCCTGCGCTCACAAACTCAATCTACATAATCCCTTTTGCCCTAATTAGGACGCATGTACCAAATACACAGAGGACCGAGTTTACTTGTGCTGCATTTTTCATCCAATGTACACGCACAAATGCTCCACTTGAAGATACGGCACGTGCTGTGTTTACAGGCATTTTTTTCTATCTTCTCAAAATTTGCATTTTATTTGACATGAACAGAAGTGTTTGTTCTGTCTGTTCACAGCTTGGAAAAAGTCTCAGAGCTACGCAAGTAGTGACTAGAAGAAGAAAAAATCAAATTAGAAATATGTTGATTAGAAAATAATGTATAGAACAGTGTTTAAACTTGACATTTTTGAAGCCTAAACAGAGTACAATCGTTCAGTGTGTGTGTGTGTGTGTGTGTATATATATATATATATATATATATATATATATATATATATATATATATATATGTGTGTGTGTGTGTGTGTGTGTATATATATATATATATATATATATATATATATATATATATATATATATATGTATAATTATATATATATATATATATATAGTATATATATATATATATATATATATATATATATATCTAAGAGATATCTTCGAGCGCTCTACTACTACGTCCCGTGGAATGCCAGATAATTATTTTAATATTCATCTCACAGCAGGATGGGATTAAAAATAAAATACCGACCAATCTCGTTAAAAGGATCTTTTCATAGAGTATGATCTTAAGAGGACAATATTAAAGGAAGCTTTCATGCTTCAAAAAGAGAGAGAGAGAGAGAGAGAGAGAGAGAGGGTGGAATATATATCATTATAAGTGACAAGGCAAATGAATGAAGAGACGATGACGGAAAAAGGGGGGGGGGGGGGGGGGGGGGGGGGAACTTAGGAAATGAACGATCGGATTAATGAAACAGATAAGAATAAACAACGGGAAAAAGCCGAACGGTGTACTGGATACAGGAGAGGGACGAAAGCGTATCTGTTAAACAATGAAAGTTGGGCAACTTATGGCCAACGTAAAGGAAAGAAATGATAAAAGAGGTGCTTTGTGCTTACGTATCCAAATGAGAATAACCTAAAAATTCTATCCGAGTGTTACGACCAACTTCATCGGGGTGGATGAATGAGTTACCAAGTTTCTAGGAAATTGGAGCCTCCCAGATATGTGAAGGCGATATTCTTGAACTGCGATTCCAAATGACTCCAAATTGTATCGTGACCACTGTTTTGCTTCCTCACATCAAACAAATTATAAGAAATTCTGCTGATTTGCGATTTCCAAGAAATGGTTACGTTTTCCTGTATCTCCCATTCGGGCCGCCTTCACAGAAGGTCAGAAAAACAATCATCATGAATAGGTGGTGGGCCTAGCCTTTTACTAAAATGTAAGACTGCAAGGCGGCAGTTGTCCTTTTAGGCGTGGTCGCCTTTTACGACCCGCAGAACCTACGGTGGTAGTACTCTTACACCCCTACCATATGTGCTGAGGATGGATGACGAGAGAGTGAAGAGGGGTTGGGAGGAACCTGTTAAGGAAGAAGATCAAGAAGGAGACAGAGAATTAGACGGCGAGATAAAGTGAAGGAAGATATGGAGAGAAGAGGTTTGGTGGAGGATGAGATGCCTTTGATAGAAGGCAGTGGAGAAGGCACATCAGGCAACCGACCCCTTAATGCAGGGATAACGGTAGGAAAGTAGAAGAAGAATGTACTGAAAACATAAGAACGTAGGGGGATAAATAAGTGTCGCCGAAAGAAAAACAAGACTGATGTTGGAGAGGCCGAACACATAATTGAATAAAATACCTGCGATGAAAATAACTTGAAAGAACCAAAAACACAGGAATGCTGTGAACATAAGAAAAAATAAAAATAAAAACAAACAATCTTGAAAAGAATGAAGAGAATCAAAAGCGGATTTTTATGAAAGGAATGAAGAAAATGACACGAGACAGTGACAGAACTCCTCATTACAAGACTGCAGCAGGAAGTAAGGGAATAAAAATACATTTTTTGTGTCTCTGATAAGCTAAATATTTGGCCACGTGTTATGCTTTTCTGGGTACGCTACCCCTGAAGACGGCGCCCACTGACTTCTGAATCTTTTAGTGGGGGCTTGACTTCGCTTCTTTTGTCCACCTACAATAGAAGACTCCTTCGCCGAATCCTGAACAATAAACTTCACCTGAATTTTGTTAGGGCCGACAGTTCTCTCTCTCTCTCTCTCTCTCTCTCTCTCTCTCTCTCTCTCTCTCTCTCTCTCTCTCCACAAAACAATCACGTAAAACATAGCAGTAAGTAGAAGAAGCTATAATTGCACATGGGACTCAGCACTGGTTGCATTTTAAGAAAGATGTGCTATATTCTTTTCCCATGAGCCCTCTTTTAGCCTTGAAAAGTCTGCTATGAGACACTCTATCCAGTATATACTATATCTGTCAGTGGATGAAAGTGCTTTACATCTGATCGGCGAAAAGTCACTCAATATCTGACTTGAAGAAAGGAACCTACGAACCATACACAGCGCGGCCATCTTGACGTAGAAAGTGGCCATCAACACAAACAGCACAAAAACCGAGGAAATGATTGTCCCAGAAAGCTCTTCATGTGTCACAAACCGGAAGCAGGGTGCGTGGGATGGCAACAAGCAGTTAAAAGCAGTGGTGAAGGTCGTTTCAGGAGAGCCAACAAAAGCCAGTTTGACAGAAAGGCAAGTTGTCAAAGGTGTCACAAATAACACTAATTACCGAAATGGAAAGAACTTATATACTACTATACATATATACATAAAATTTGTATAAGGAGGATATATATATACATTGTATAATATATATATATATATATATATATATATATAGTATATATATATATATATGTGTGTGTGTGTGTGTGTGTGAGAGAGAGAGAGAGAGAGAGAGAGAGAGAGAGAGAGAGAGAGAGAGAGAGAGAGAGAGGGTCATGACAACGAGCAATATGAAAAACGGCATGAGCCAAGCAAGCAAAGCTAAAAACTAGAAAAATTGCAGTGAACAAAAGTTATCTCCAAAAAGCCGATAGGAAAAAAGCGTCCACTCTATTTCCGTGAAGCTTGTGGATAACTTCCATCGCCAATAACCTGCACACATTGAAAGCAATATAGGAGCACCGCCCACTTAACAACTGGAAAAAAAAAATAATAACAACGAGAGGCGTTTTCGTCCGCCACACAATAGCAGTCAACAAGGGGGACTAAAGGGTATGTTTGTCCTGTGATAGAGAGAGAGAGAGAGAGAGAGAGAGAGAGAGAGAGAGAGAGAGAGAGAGAGCATGGAGCGCTGCAGTTGCTGAAGCCCTGAATTGAGGGGATGGGGAAATCTATCAATGTATTTCAGGTGTGGGTGAACGGAATGCCTCATGATTGTGATTGAAAGGTCCCGTGTGATTGACGGCAATTACTCCATTGCATGACCATCGACTGGGCACTGTCCGGTTGTTATGCGCATGACCAAGTGTGTGTGTGTGTGTGTGTGTGTGTGAGTGCGTGTGCGTGTCACGTTTGAGTGTATATTTCCTTTCATGAAGACGCGCGAGGAAATGACGCTCTTGTCACTGCATGACCTGATGTCAGGTCCCTTTGGCAGATCATCGCAGGAGTTCAACTTTAACAAACGCTGATCATCCTTTAAACGAATCGTCTGAAACGAGGAGAGGAAGAAGAGAGAGAGAGAGAGAGAGAGAGAGAGAGAGAGAGAGAGTATTTATAGTTTTATAATAATATACGTACCTGAATGTAAGATATCTTTTATAACAATTATGACATTACAACTTCTCCAGGATGGATAAAAGGAAACCAGTCTTCGTACCTCTCGGAAGTCTTTCTCCGTTTACCAATAATAAATAATTAATATATATATATATATATATAATATATATATATATATATATCTATATATATATATATATATATATATATATATCTATATATAATATATAGCCGTACAAATAAACATAAAACCAAATTTTTTAATTTGTAAAATATGTTGTTCAATTGAGGTGAATACTTTTCCAAAGAATAATTTCCGGGGTTCAAATTCTTGGGGAGAACTCGGAAGCAGATGTAAGCGTCGGCCTGCTAACCGATTAATGAAACTAACAACAAAATGGCTAAAAGAGAGACGCAACACGAAAGACGACCACCGGCTGGAATCGGCTGACTCATGTCAGTAACGATGTCACTTTCCATATCGGTTTCAACAATCGAAATCTACCGTACGAGGGTTCTTTAGGGCAGAGGCTTCAATAATGAGAACTGGATCTGAAGTAGAAAATGTTGGGATTTTAACAATCAAACAATCCCTTTTCCTTGTTAGCAATTGGATAAAAAAATAAGACATTAAATGATATATATATATAATATATATAATATATTAATATATATATATATATATATTATATATATGTAGATGTAGTATGTATGTATGTATGTATGTATGTAAGTATGTATGATGTATGTAGTATTGAAGATCAGGATAAAAAAAGCCAAAAATCTGGAAATTTATAGGGTAAAAAAGAAGAGATGCCAACAATCTGCCAATCAGATCTTATAAATTAAAACAGAAGCAGCTCCTCACAGCTTCCACAAAAAGAAAAGAAATTTTTTCCAAAGTTAATAGTATGTAAATTGACATTGCTCGCTACTCACTAGCATAATCACATGAAGACATGATTAATATTCATTGCATATAAAATTATTACCAAAAGAAGCTACTGATCGTTTTAACAAAATAATATTTCTCTTTCTCTCTGTCGATGTGAACGAAGATTAATCAGGGGAGTCTTAAAAAATGGCGACATGTAATTAAAAGTTGCTTTTGCAAAAGATTTGTTCAAAATTTTGCGGCAATTCGTCTGACTCATTGAGGGAGATGACGAACGAACAGAATTCCACTCTCAACAAAGGACTGAAATGAATAAGCACCCATCTGGATTAGCTTAAATCACCTATCTTTCACATATCTTTCACATTTCTCATCCAAAATGACTTGACTGATCTTTTTTCAGTTAACAAAATGTAAGCTAAATAAATAATTCAATAGATAACGGAAGCCTGTATATTATAAACACCTTTTTCTTAATAATTACTCTCAAATTGCGGAATGCAATGCTGAGACAGCCAGAGAGAGAGAGAGAGAGAGAGAGAGAGAGAGAGAGAGAGAGAGAGAGAGAGAGAGAATCTTTTGCTTCAGTGAAGCCATGTTAACGAGATCCGGAATTCAAGACAAAATATGTGTATATATGTATACATATTAATAAAAGCATAAAGAGAAAGGGGGTACGTAAAAGAAAGGAATAAAGCGCAAAGACGAGAAACATACAAAGAAAGGGGTAGAAGTAAAAAGAAAGGAAAAAAAGATTAATTAAGAACATTAAAATACAGGAGCAAGGGAGTCGAACCAAGACCGCGAGAGAGGAGGAACTGGATTTAATGGTCCCTGGAACAAATGAAATCACAGCAGGAGGAACGGCAGATGATCCCTGCTCTCACACCGATCACTCTTCACTCAAATATCACGACCAGTCACCGATGACAACATTTTTCATTCTTCTCACCCTCTCTCGCTCTCTCATTAATGTGTCGCTATTTGGTGTACCTACGTACTTATGCATATTCTCATGTGTCTACGAACTGTTCATATACGTACACTTATATTAAATACAAATAACCATACATACAAACATATGTTCGTACGTGATATATATATATATATATATATATATATATATATATATATATATATATATATATATATATATATATTATATATATATATATATATATATATATATGTGTGTGTGTGTGTGTGTGTGTGTGTGTGTGTGTGTGTGTGTGAATATTTATCACATCACCGTGATTCATATAAATCATTCGAGCTACAAATGTCCTTTAATATCTAATTCGCTCTACCTCGGAATTGATATATTTTCATATATGTACCGAGGGGGAATTTTTTTAGTTGATAATAATTTCGTACCCCCATGGGATCGAACCACCGTCCAGTTGGACGGGAACGAATCAGGATCGGACAGTGACGAAACCGAAACGGCTATCTGATAGCCCGTTTCGGTAGCGTCACTGTCCGATCCTGATTTCGTTCCCCGTCCAACTGGACGGTGGTTCGATCCCATGGGGGTACGAAATTATTAATTAACGTACAAAAAATTTCCCCCCCTCGGTACATATATGAAAATATATCAATTCCGAGGTAGAGCGAATTAGATATTAAAGGACATTTGTAGCTCGAATGATATATATACATATATATATATATATATATATATATATATATATATATATATATATATGTGTGTGTGTGTGTGTGTGTGTGTATTATATATATATATTCATTTGATTATTTTTCATGTAAAATGTGAGAAGGAAAGGAGCTTCCTTTGAGGACCCTCCACATCATCAAAAGGAGAAAAAAGTGAGAGAAAAGACCAGTCTTTTCTCTTCTCAAAACATGTTTCATTCAGCAAAAACGTCTAGAACCGAAGGACGGTTTTTTTTTTTTCTAATTTCTGAACGCAGCTCTTTCTTAAAGGTCACAACGAACGCAATATTGTTTTCATACACATCTCTGCCGTGGATTTTTAATAGCCCGCATGACCTGTGGATGTCGCTTGATCCCCTGAAAGTTCTAGATGAGCTCTCCACTGCTGGCCTGGATTCTGAAAGGGAAATACTCGAAGAATCTCCCCCTTCCCAAGCGGGATTCGAACCCCCACATCATAAAAAGTGTCAGGTTACCACTTAGGATCTAACCGTCATTCTGTACAGAACTGGGTGGCAATCAATTCTTATTGAAAAGATGGGTTTTGCAGAAGACTTATTCAACTGGAAATTTCTCTAAAATCTTATGAAGTTCATGATAAGAGAAAAGGTTATTTTCAACGAACAGATTGTGCAAGAAGAGCCTCATGAGCATTATATAATGTTCACATCGAGTTCCCATTTCCAAAAATATTTCCACTAAATGACTGAAACAAGTGCAAAGTACCGTTTCAAACATGACAATATCAGTATATCATTACACACGCAATCATTTTTATCCAATAAAATTCCACAAAAGTCAACTCTTACAATACTATATTTTAGAATTTCTATCATTGACAATTCGAGACCACATGATAAAAATGTAGAAAGAAAAATACATGACAAGTTGACGATTCTTTTAATTAACCCTCTCTTCCTCTTTCTTTCTTCGTTTATTTCAGTGTCCAACATCCAAACGCCAACACTTCCCCTCCCCTCCCCCACAGACCCCCCATAAACACACATACCACACACACACACACACACACACAACCGTTCTTTTGGCACAGGAAAAAAAGCAATATTCCCAACTTTCGATGAAGGAACTTCGATGAAACGTTAAAAAACAGAAAATCGTTAGAGAGGAGAGGAGAGCAAAGAGGACGAAGAAGATGGGAAGTTTGAAAAGGTCACCGACATGAAGCAATGTTTAACCTCACCATTTGGGTCTACTATTTGAAAATAGACCGAAAGGAAAAAAATGCAGAAATAAATACGTTCATAAAGATATTAAAGAAACTCGTTAGGATGCCTGAATACGCACCTCGTTAAAAAAAAGTCCATGAATTCTCTAAGCGGATTTAACACCTGGACATAGCATGCAATTGTAAAGGACAATGGACGTCTGCGTATATACATCGTTACAAATGCCTATCAATTCTGAGCGCGTATACAGGAAAAAAGATCTTAAAAAATATATCTATATCTATATACATACACGCACATACATACAATATATAGATAATTTTTTATATATATATATATATATTAAATATATATATATGTTTATATATATATGTGTGTGTGTGTGTGTGTATGTATATGTGTGTGTATGTATATAGATACAGATATATCTTTTAAGATCTTTTTTCCTGTATAAGCGCTTATTTTATTCTTTTCCTCATGTGGTGTGATCATACACACACACACACACACACACACACACACACACACACACACACACATATATATATATGTGTGTGTGTATGATCACACCACATGAGGAAAAGAACAAAATAAGATCAATAACTTAATCATTTAAAGGTTTCTGAGGTCTGGAGACAACAAAAGTGTTTGGCGACACTGGAAATTATTTTCCACATACAATCTGAAATAATCTAAACTCCGATTAAAAATGTTTAAGATAAGCATTGAATCCCCCCTCACCTCCATAATTTTTTTTACAAACAACAACAACAACAACAACAATAATAATAATAATAATAATAATAATAATAATAATAATAATAATAATAATAATAATAATAATAATGAAGTGATCAACGGATAAGATTATTATCAATGAATTTCTTGCTCCGCGTACGAGGTCAAGATGAAGAAGGCAGAAGCCGAAAACATCTCACTGTCTGTTAAGGTGGAGAGCGCTGCCAGTTTCTTATCTGGGACGACCAGTCAGGATTTACGAAGTTACCAACAGGATATTCAGCCGTTTCCAAAACACCAAAGTAATTTCTTTGCTGGGAAGGAAAAGGTCCAGATGAAATCTCACTTACAAGCAACCACGCAAAAGGAAAGAAATACCGAGAGTTTGTCTTTTGATCAATGAACTGAATCCGAAGAAGGAACTTATTCCACAACTAAGTACCGATTTTGTAAACTTATGAAAGACTGCTTATGGCTGAGGTTGGTCTTCACCAACAAATTTTATGAACAAAGGATTCCGGGTTAAATACCAAGAAAAAATAACCACCATCGTGTCGTCTTTCAAAGTAACGACAACAATACGAATAATGTAAAAGAAAGAAAGGCGAGAATATCTTATCTATAATTATGTCTCATATTAAAGAAGTCGTTTAGTAATGTAACTTTTATCTTATCCCAGAAGACTTTTCAAATGATACACGGTAGAAAAGTAGCTGAAAAAATGAAATAAATCAATAAATAAACAATATATATATATGTATATATAAATGAGGTAGAGTGAATCAGATATTAAAGGACATTTGTAGCTTAATGCTAGAATATATATATATATATATATATATATAATATATATATATATATATATAGATATTATATATATATTATATATATATATATATATATAAAGTTCCTGTTCATTACATAACAAATGTGCTACAAATTAGCGAACTTCTATTTCCATGAGTGAAACACACAAACGTACGTCCGCACACCTAGCGAGCCTCGGAAAAAAAACTTTCGTTCAAAATTAAAAACAATCAAAGTCTTTATAACTTTGCGAAGATTACACGCGAGAAAAGAATGTCTGACAAGAGGCTGTTTTTTCAATCAGGGGCAAATGTTCCCGCCTCCCTTCACCAAGGCTGGGGTCAGAGAACAAGGAGGAGAGATGGAAGAGGAAGACGCAAAGACAACCTCTTGTTTCACTTTGCAGAGGACCATAATAGAACCCGTTGGGAAACTCTGTTGAAGAACCAACAAGAACCTTCTGTCTTCTTTTGTAGAAGACCCTGAGAGTACTTACTGTTTCACTTTGCACAAGACCCACAGAAAACGTTTCACTTGGCAGATGACCCAGAGCGAACCCGTTGTTCTGCTTTGCATTAGACCCGAGGAGAAACTATATTACATGATGCAGACGATTCATAGAACCCGTTGCTTCACTTTGTAGAGAACCCACAGCAAACCAGGTGTTACACTCTTTAGATAGCTAAGAGAGATGCAGAAGACCAAGAAAGAAACAGTTGTTAGGCTTGGCATAAGATCTTGTGAAAATCCGTTTTCCCCTATTTTTAATATCTAACCTACTTAACTAGAATTACCTTCACTTACAAGTTAGTCCTCCCCCACAAGAGTCGCTATTGGATACTGGACGCTTCAGAAAGCGAGAGAGAGAGAGAGAGAGAGAGAGAGAGAGAGAGAGAGAGAGAGAGAGAGAGTGGAGGGGGGAATTCTTATTAGCGCCCCACTCCTTTCTAGTCAACGTTGATAATTGATGAGAAACAATTCACTGAGAATATGGACTGTTTTCTCCTCATTTCAAATTTCCTTCTCGCCCAGTATTACAAATTTTCTTTCTTTACCTGAATCTGTTTCAATTTTTAGCCTCCACCACATAAATAAAGATGTAATACTTGCCTTCGGTTCACTGTCTCAAAAAGCTATCTATTTTCGCAAATTAACAGCAGCAATGAGATGTCAGTCCTTTATGCCTAACAGAAGATTGATGTATTCCACTATCCCACGTATGCCAGGGATGCCAATCCCCTATCACTAATACAGGAAAGATGCCAATTCCCTCAAGTCGAGCCTCGTTTATGATTCTAACCGTGTTAACGACCTCCAGCAACATAGATATCTCAGAAGCGTTTAAAATACAATACTAAAAGAGAGGGATTACCATGAATATACAAAAATTAAGGCATCTTCTTTGTATGTATGGCAGGGGTTTTAAAAGGATGCATTTTTTTCTATTCCTGGGTAAAAGTAAAGCAACTTTATATCTAAGCCTGTTTTGCAACAGTGAACTCCAGGATTATAGAATACGAATGACATCACGAGGGATGAGTATCATGCAATATATTCACACACACACACACACAAGCACTTTACAAGATGCATTCTTCCTTCCGACACAGGGAAGAAATCCTTCTATGACTGAAGAGAAACCTGACGTGGTGTACACTGCTACTCTAGTATCGAAGTATGATAAAAACAGGCCTGACACAGCCAGCATGCAGGCCTGTTTCGCTAGAAAATCAAACATGCTTAGGGGCTATAAAGATGTTAAGAAATTGTGTTGCTGTCTCAAGAAATAATACTGTATATAGTAATTATTGGGAACTCTCTCTCTCTCTCTCTCTCTCTCTCTCTCTCTCTCTCTCTCTCTCTCTCTCTCTCTCTCTCTCCTCGTGTTTCGAGGAGCTGAATATTTCAACCCTAAACAACGTATAAAAAAAAAAAGCGAGAACCTGATAAAAATAGATACAGAGACCAAAATAGTTCCAATACACACACAATGAGAGACACATGGAGCAACAACATCGGGGGTTATGGAGGTTATGCAGGTGGGGAGGGTCATCAATTGGCCTGGCATATCCGCCTTCCCAAGCCCCTTAATGTCCTCTTATATGCTTCATCTCTCTCTCTCTCTCTCTCTCTCTCTCTCTCTCTCTCTCTCTCTCTCTCAGGCTTCCCTCCCCACGCTAAATGCCTTAAGTACCTCTCAAATGGTGTGGATAAGAGGGGTTTCAACGAGAGGATCAATCATCCCGCATATCAGCACTCATCTCCCACTGATAGACAGCTTGTGAAGCACAGCGAAGGGAATATTGACCACCTCAGCACAGTAGACGAGCAACGCTGCTCAACACCTGGTAGATGGCAGTCTTAAAATGTGTATCTATATCGTAGAAAGAATTATAAATAATTTAATCTTTATATACACACACACACACACACACAACAGTCTGTGTAACAACGGTCAGCTCCCGTCCGAGACGGACCCTTTTAGCACTGGACTCCAAGCACGTACGAAAAAGGTCCTAGGATATGGACTTGCCTTTTGGAAATTCCCTCTATCTCCATCATTTTTTACGGTATTGTTATTATTATTATTATTATTATTATTATTATTATTATTATGAACCCTATTCATACAGAACAAGCATACAGGGGCCATTGGCTTGAAATTCAAGCTTCCAAGGATTAAGGTGTTCATTTGAAAGACGTAACAGAGGGGATTAGGAAATAAAGAAAGTGAGGTCAGTTATTAGAAACGAAAAAATATATGAACAAAGTAAAAAATAAATGGAAAAAATAAAGAAATAAAAAGTACATACTAACATACAAGGAGAATTGTTTTAGGGTAGTAATGAATTGCATCTTTGCTCGAGACTTTTGAACTATAATATTATTAATAGAAATACTACTAATAATAGTACAGATAACTAGGTTCCTGCTAGATCTAATTGTCACGTTAGATGATCTCAACTGCAACAGCTATTTTCATTTCCCGATTCACTTCTCTCTTTCTCCCTCATTAGCAGTAAATTGAAACTAAGCCAGAGACGCCTCCTAAATCGCCAAGACATAAAATATGAAGCAATTAATGTTTGGGGCGATCATGGAGGTCCCGCCGCTTCATCACTGCTGCTGCTGCTGCTGCTGTGTCTTGATGCGCTTTCCTGCAGGACAGCCGCAGACAACAGCACAACACAATGCTTAGAATATAGAGAATTTAGGCCAAAGGCCAAGCGCTGGGACCTATGAGGTCATTCAGCACTGAAAGTGAAATGGATAATAAGAAGGTTTGAAAGGTGTAACAGGAGAAAAACCTCGCAGTTGCCCTAGGAAACAATTTTGAGAGATGGTGGGAAGTCAGATGAAAGAAAGAGAATATGAACGGAGGGACAGTAAACGAAATGAGAGTTGCTGCAGTGAGGGGCCGAAGGGACACTGAAAAGACCCTTATGAAATGCCTACAGTGCACTAAGTGAGGTGCACTGACAGCACTACCACCTTACTGGGAGCGGGACAAAATGAAAGTGGCATTCTTTTTAAATATCTTTCTTAATGTTCAAGCTCATTAGTAAGCTAAAGAAACACATCGAACAGAGCAGCACAACAAAGCACCAAAATAGATTCTCGACCCTCTGGGTCCAGGTTGGCCTTCCTCCTCCTACAGAGCAACATCCCTTCGTCCCATATTCCCATATACCTACTCATCTCTCTCTCTCTCTCTCTCTCTCTCTCTCTCTCTCTCTCTCTCTCTCTCTCCACCAACACAGAGACTTAAACTACCTCTTCAGACCCAAAACTTTGTTGGTTTTGGCCGAAGGTAATCCAAGTTCGAGTTCCGATGGAGGCACACGTTCTTACTGACTGTTCGTGTATGTGTGCGTATACGTATATGTGTGAGTGTAATATATATATTTGTATACATGTAATCTATATATATACATACATGTGTATGTGTGTAACATATAGAGAATATATAGATAATTTAATTAAAGCTACTATCTATAAAGAAATAGACATCAAATTAAGGCACAGCTGTAAGTACACATCATAACCACAGAAAAGAAATCTATAATTAATATACCTTTACCCCAAACGAAAAAAAACCTATTTACAGAGCCACATTTTACTATGTGCCTCTGTAAATTGTTTTTTGTTTTCGTTTGGGCTAAAGGTATATTAATTATAGATCTGTTTTCTGGGGTCATTAGGTGTACTTACAGCTGTGCCTTAATTTGATGTCTATTTCTTTATAGTTGATGGCTTTACAAATATTATAGTAAAATATGTGTGTGTGAGAGAGAGAGAGACAATAATACGAAGTACAATACAGAGAAAAACTACAAGTAATGAATAGTCCTTTTTACCATAATGAAAAGGGTCACTTAGAAACTAGCTCACGATAAGTTTGCCCTCATCAAAGGAAACATTCTCTCTATTATATTTCCGGGCCCATATCCATTCATTTTAAATAAATGTCATAAAATATTGAAACATAATTCGATGTACTAGCTCTTTTCAAAACGTTGTAAACACCTTAAAGGATATGCAAGAAAGAACATAAAATTTGATGATCGACTTACTGGTCCTCTGAATGAGGGACGTTACCACCTTATAATAACACTTACCTTATTGATGGAGATGTTGCAAATTATACATGACATGAATGCCAGACAAGTAAACTGGAAAATAACTGGTACCTGATGTAATAACAATGAAAACTGAAGTACGGTTGAAAATATAGATTGGTTGTTGGTTGACCTGAACAGCTTCAAAATCTTGAAACATCGTCACAAACAATGAGTTGTTAACCCACGGCATTCAATAGTGAAATTGGAAAATAGGAGTCTGTAGATATTATTTTAGTGGTGAGGCTATGCTCTCAATATGACATCTGTTCATACCAGAGTCAAAATGTACATTTTCGTTACAAGTCTCATTAATAATTGATTTGGAATACTCCAAGTACATTCATCCTAGCTTTGATTCAAAAAGAAAAAAGCAAAGTAAATAAAAAGAGGAAAAAGGTGTCGTAATACGAGAGGAGACAGTTTCAAAAATGGTGATGTGTTCAATAGCCGATGAAACTGGAGACAAATGGAACATATCCTTAGAAGGGAGGGTCGTTTACTGCAGGATGAACCTATTTGACAGCCGCAAGGGCAACGAGGACGTGGGACACCAAAGGAAACCTGGGTTAAGGAAATGCGAATAAAGGTCAATGGGGAGATTTGATAAATATATATCTATATATATGATATATTGTATATATATATATATATATATATATATATATATATATATATATATATATATATATGATATATATATATATATTGCACAACCTCATCCGAACCTTATAAATCCGCTGGGCGCCAAAAGATACACCGATTGACTCTTATAAGGGAAGTGAGAGAGAGAGAGAGAGAGAGAGAGAGAGAGAGAGACGAGAGAGAGAGAGCAAAAAAGCAGTGACATAACAAAAAGCGTTCAATTCAAACACCACGAATCACGTTTCTAGGGACTGAAGTGTCTCAGTTCCATTGGAGGTCCTCTTTTACATCTCTGTTACAACTACTTTCTCAGTCTTGAATTGTCTTGTTTACAAAGTGCTTCTAGGGCGATGGCATATTCCCGGTAAAT
>NC_061109.1:23259816-23282316 GCF_015104395.2 Macrobrachium nipponense | reverse complement strand
TTATTCTGTTTTATTTGTGGGAAACGTCACAATTATCACTCTATGTTTCTACCTAAACAAAAATAAAATGCAATGCTTAATACTGGGGTTGTAATAAAATACTCATATAAATTTTAAATACAAAAATTTATTTCTAAATTCAAAATTTATAAGTGAAATTCACAATCTCAGGGAAATTGTTATTATTTGAAAACAAAAGTTTAATTAATTCTTGAATTAGTTATCAAGCAAAATTAAATCAAAGTTTATCAAGAAAATTAATTAAATTAAATCATAAAGCAATAATTAAATTTGAAATGATATTTCATTAAATAAAAATTAATTTGCAAGTGTTAGATTCAAACAATTTCATAATAGAATATTATTCAAACTAATTAAACAAAATAAAGACAATGCAAAAACATAATGCATAATATGAAAACAATTAAAGCATTGGCAGTACAAACATTAAGCATATAAAATTTGTATATGTCAAAAGAACAAAGATAAAAATAAATGTGTTAAAAAAAATTGATAAAACCTCGAAGTGCACTTCAAAACATTTGTAAAAATACCTTATACACAGCTCCAGCTTCAATCAAAAGGCCTGTTACAATTTTACACTTTTTCACTATTTTCGTGGGCGCCTTCACGAAACTAACAGAAATAATACTATGTTCAGATTCCACAAACAACACATACATTAAGACAGTTACTGAGTGACCTTCTCAAATACAAAATTAACGTGAGCTACGTTAAGTTACTGAAACAGCCTCGCAACCAAGTGAGCAAGAGACAGAGAGAGAGCAATGTTAAACTCTCTAACGCACGCCGCTAAGTCTCAAAAGCGTAAGTGTATATGCCCTATGTGTATATCCCCGTGTAAGTGTATATCCCCGTAAGTGTATATGCCCTATGGGCCGGTTAGCAAAATGAAAACATACTACGTCACCTCTATAGGGATATCTAGTACGGGGCCTCTTTGACTGCGTTCACATATGTCTATGAATAAGGCTCCCTTGTTCCGTTACAGGCCTGACCGGGATGATAAAAAATGAGCTTAACTCATCTATTTTCAAGGAGTTGAATAACAGTGCGGCCTGGGAGGTCTTACGCATGTGTTTGCGCCGATAAAGAAATCAGCTTAGCTAAGACATTCTCAAAGTGTGACAACAACCCTCTTCAAAAGGCTTATGAGCTTTCACTCTCTCTGTCTTACGGTACTTCAAAATGAAAAGTGGGATTACTTAGCACATGTTATCTTTAAATATGGGAATCTGAACACTAAAAACATACACTTCATAACATGATACACAGGTTCTGAGGTGAATTAATCATATTACCACAATTATAATTGCATTCTAAACTTACATTATAAGAAATATATATATATATATATATATAGAATATATATATTATATATATATATATGTATATATATATACATATATATATATTATATATAATATTATTATATATAATAATATATATATATATATATATATGACCCCTTCCTGAGCCGCGTGGGTCTCTTACGTTACTGTGGGTCATGCAGAAATCAAACGCTCAGTGATTAATTTAACACTGGTCTTATATTCTAATGAATTTCCACAAGGGCCCAAGTGAAATGAACTTAATATCTACAGTACCGGCGAGAAAAACCGGCAACGGGCGACGAGGGGGAAGTACGTCTTCCCCTTCTCTTGACAGACGGCTAACTGCCTGTTCCTCAAGGAGATGGCTTGGTTTCCTCTTTCCTCCAATACCCCACAAACTCTCCGATATGTTCCTTCTAGGATCTGAATTGGTTGCGGCACCTCTCCTTAGGTCTTTGGACCAATGGTTTAAGACATAGGTGACGCTAAGGACTAACGAACTTTGGGGGGGGATGCTTGTGAGAGGTGACGCTCTTTTTAATCTGAGAGAGAATGACCGTTGACCTACATGGCGTCTTGTGAGATGTTCAGAGATTCTTGTAGGGGAGCTTTATAAACCCTCTAGAATGGTATATATATATATAATCTATATATATATATATATATATATATATATATATATATATATATATATATATATATATATATATATATATATATATATATATATATATATATATATATATATATTATACGGAGACAGCAAAACATTTAGATGAAAATTGCGTGAAGTAAAGAAACAGTAAATAAATTCCAACCATTGGAGGACTTGGTAGATTACTGCTGTATGTAGCAGATCGATAGCTTCCAACTTTCATTCGAGCTCAAGGGAAAAAAATATAGAGAAACGAAGAAGGACGAAGGGAGAGAAGAGTGAGTAACTGCAATAAAAACTTAATAGAAAAGTAAAAATAAAATCTAAAAGCAATGAAAGAGAGAGAGAGAGAGAGAGAGAGAGAGAGAGAGAGAGAGAGAGAGAGAGAGAGAGAGAGAGAGAGATCAAAAGGAATATAAAAAAGAAAAAAAGGCGTGCTGAGAAGAGAGGAAGAGAGGGAAGTCCTATACAAAACCAATGAGTGCTTTGATTCTGAAGCGAAGGATGACATAAATACATTCATACATAGAACACACATACATGAAGAGGAGAGTCTTCATATTTCACTACTTCAAAAGTAAGCAAAAATAAACAAGATGAGTTCTCTTAGTTCTCTTTTCAGTCCTCGATATTCGAACAGAGTTTGGTTTATAGATCCCAATCATTTTTATAGATTTTATTCTTATAGATATTATCCCAATGCACCATGTTTCTGGATGTGATGTCCATTCAACAAATAAACAAGCAAACATTCCAGAGCCGGTTTCAGAAGCCCCAGATAACATTCAGCTCATTCAAAAATGAATAAAACCACCCTCAAATATCCATTTTCCTCTCTGTCATTTCACGTTGACAATATCCGTAATATATTTGCATGCAGTGAATAAGGGTTTTGACAATATGTTACACCTTTCAATTTCCTCTCACCAACAGGGGATCAGAGTAAATGACTGAATTTGTTTTCACGAAGACTAGCGAAGGATCGTTAATATTATTTCCAACTTCAAATTCCAAACAAACCTGTTAGAAGATCTTTCTCTCAGTAAGGAATTTAACACGTAAATGTTCGTTAAGGGCACTCGGTCTTCATTGAAATTCGGAATGCTCGACGTATCTGCAGAAAAAACAAAATCCAGAGTTGTAATCTTCGTCAAGAAAACACAGGGTGTTTATTTATTTACTTATTTATTCATTTTACGGTGAAGCAAAACAAAGCTTTCCACGACTAAAATTAGTCCTGGTCTTCCTCCTTATGTTGCCTTTCAAGAGAAACCAGGAGGGACGCAACAGCACCCAACATACCCGAAGGTTATGAAAACATCAAAGCTTCCCAAAATGTCGAGGGAAAAGCGAAAGGGTCGCTCTCCGTTCTTCACATAATATAGGAATTATTCAGTTCTCTATAATATATAGCTACTGCAAAATGTTAACATTACAATAATGCAACTATCACCAGCTATATTTATCCACTTATCTACGCACGAAATACAGCCTTTAATTGACGGAATACTCAGCACCCAACATGACCAATCAAACTATAGAAAGTTGGACCTACGAAAAGATTTATTTGAAGTCTACCGATAAATCAAATCACTTACAGCCTAGTATGTTTCAGCTTTTCAGTATGAGAGGCGTTTCCAAATAAATCTGGAACCTCCGCGCCCACAGGATTAAAATCTTAAGGCGCGACTTTCCCTGACATATACTGCTTAACAAACGGACTGCTCCTGTCCCGCTGCCACATCACAACGCGCAAACTTTCCCTTTCTCCGTCATAACTTGAGAACCTTCATCTTCAGTGGGGCGACTTAGCAGGGCCCCTGGGCCAGTTTGCAGTTTGGGGATATCAGGGCTCTCTTGCAAACACTCGCTATCACGTTGGCATTAGTCTGTGAAGCAAGCAGGAGGCCAGATCAACTTCCAGATAACAAGGACAAGGTAGTTACATGACTTTCCTCTGTTTTCAATATTTCTCTCTAGTAAGGAATTTATCTATTGAGAGAGAGAGAGAGAGAGAGAGAGAGAGAGAGAGAGAGAGAGAGAGAGAGAGCATAGTATACAATCTATATTCCTCAAATGGGTAGGATGACAACAAAAGGAAAGCTCAAAACATGCAGACTTAAACCTTCGCCTTCACTCACAACTGGTAAATAAACAGCTCCGGAAGTAATGTAAAGAAACCCAAGGAATCATTTATTTCTTTCAAGAAGTCATAAATATAAAGTCGATTCTGAATTAGCCGACGAAATAAATATAACAACACAAAAAGAGGCAAAGACTTAAAATTGAAATCAATAATGACTTTCCCCAAGACTTCACAAATAGAGGAAAAATAAACGAGGAAAAATAGGAACGAAAAACATAAAATAAAGCGAAACATAAAATGAATGAAAATATTATATAAAATAAAGATGAATGCGCTTCAAAGTGATGTCTCTTCACAACCCGTCCGGCGCTCTTTTCAAACTCTCGCTGCATCTGCAATCCGATTATAGAATGCACTTCAAATAATGCACCTGTGCGAAAGGAACTCCTTCTCTCTCTCAACTGTTATTTAATACAGTAATGGATGCAAGCGCCTGCCTCTCTCTCTCTCTCTCTCTCTCTCTCTCTCTCAAGCCAGTAACAGGCAGATGTAGTTTGAAGACGAATGAAAAAAAAACGACGAAAGCAAAATGGAAAACAAAGACGAAACGATTAAACAAAAATAAATAAGACTGAAGAATCCCATTTTATAATGAGTTTCTTTAGCACAGAGACCTTGATTATGACAAGCTTCGAATACTTTTCTGCTTAATACTTGAATGGAATAAATGTGCCCAACCTTCCTGTTTGCATGTTTCGTTTCGTTTCGAAATAGTGTCATTTCTATAAAATATTCTTCAATACGGTATCCATTCAAACACCTTTCCTCATTTTCTGTGTTAATGTCTTACAACCGAATCGACGTTTGTACTCAACTACAGCAAGTTCATTTTCTGTCTCTTCTTGCACAGCCAGGGAACGGACACAAATGAGAAGATGTGCTTACCGAAACTCCCGGTAAGAAAAATGGCACTGTATGCTATAGTACTCCCATGCGCTTCGCCAAGGGAAAAATACTTGAGCATTCATTCCGGATATTACTTACAACTACTTATACAGCTGCTGCTACTATTTCTGCTACTAATACTCACTGCAGATCATTATAAGCAGAGACAGCAACATCATAGCAACCCAGAATCTTTACATTTTAAATAAGTTCTGGATTTCAGGATGTGTCTAACTAACATTCAGAAATTGTATTGGAGCGCATTTTTTGTTTTTTGCAAGACTAGAGAGCTCTCCCATGAAAAGCGATCAAGGAGGCTCGCGTTCTCTAAAGAATAATTCAGCCACAAACTCGTCTTCTGAAGAAATCCCTCTGCACCAAAACAATTCCAATAAAACCTGCCAAACATCTGCTCCGATGAAATCTTGAAGCATCACAACAATTATCCCAGGAAGCCATTTGTTTCAAACCCAGGTTTGGTTGATGATAAATCTGTGCTAGATCGAGTTCAGAGGACACAATCTGTTTTGTGCCATTATATATTTTATGTGCCTGTCTGTTGCTCAGATAAAAAAAATATTCTTGCAAAACTCGTTCTCTGATGAATTAATTCTCTTGGGCCCTTGAAAAATCATCCTTGCTGACTTTGCACTCTCAAGAGAACTGACTTTGCCAAATCAAATGGTCCGAATAAATAATAATTTATTTCGGGGGAATTTCGATTCTATAGCTTAAAGGCGCTGTCACACTAGCGAAATTTCCGTTGACTTTTTAATTTGACGTCGACTTTTCATGTTTTGACGACCACGTTTCTGGTGTTGGCGTCACGAATTTTGAAAACGGTACCGATCGAATTCAACCCACCGCTACCGTCGACTTTATTGTTTGTTTATATCTCGGAAAGCGCGCATTTCAAGTCATCAGATGCAAGATGGAGTTCTTGGTACAGTGGACAAGATTGGCAAAACAGTTTTTGGTCGAAGATATGGGGGAGAGACGATGCTTATGGGACCATAAGCATGATAGTTTTATGAAAAAGGGTCTTAAATGCGACTCAGGGAAAACTTTCCTGAACTTGCTGATCTTTATACAGATAAGCATGCTATATCGTGAATATCAGATTGTTATATAGCCTAGGTCTACTCTCATTGTTTTTTTTTTTCATTAGCAAATAATATAAAGGAAATTTGTTTAAATTTTTGCAGTGTTTCTCTAGCTTATTTATAATACAGTCTGACTGGTTGTGTAAACAAGGTTACGAATAGCCTAGGCTAGCCCTAGCTTATTTTTTAAAATAAAACTTTCACGTCTTTTTAACCAGGACCGAACACAAAGAATTTTTAAAAAAATTCTATGCAGCATCATTAAGCACATGCAAGCACAACCCACTAAGTTACTTTGTGTTATAAAACAGTTGTTTTATCACTCCGGAAGTTACAGCTCAGAAGGTTTGTTTACGTTTTGACGACGACAACCACGGTATGAAGAAGAACGTGTGTGACAACCAGGATCGGAATGACGACGACTTCTTTGGAAAGTCGACGACAAACTCAGAAAAAGTCGACGGAAATTTCGCTAGTGTGACAGCGCCTTTAGAAACAGCCATTAGAATATTACTTTGTTGTGTGTATGTATGTGTATGTGTATGTGTATGTGTATGTATATATATATATATATATTATATATATATATATCTATATATAAAATATATATATATTATTTATATATATATGTATATATATATATTTGTGTGTGTGTGTGTGAATATGATTCTGCTTCAGAATATGAATAGTGTAACGACCGTAACTGATTTTTCTCTGGAGCCACCTATCGCCGGCGAATGAGAAACTTTATCGATATTCTACTGCTTTTCCCTCAGAGTAACAAAGGAATAAAGAGATACATATGCAAAAAAAAAAAAAAAAAAAAAAAAAAAAAAAAAAAAAAAAAAAAAAAAAACATCACAAGGGAAGAATACTTATAACTAATAGCCATTTAATTGAATAAAAATCTTTAACGTTTGCTAAAGGCTATTTTGAGTTGAAAAGTAACAGCATTTCTTTTAGTGTCAACATTTATGCATTTCAGTAAACCAACATCGTGTTTGTATGTCCAGCGATCGATGCCAGTTCTATACCTATTACGACTTTTGCCTTCAATAAATTGTGCCTGTGTGTGTGTGTAAAAAGCGAGAGAGAGAGAGAGAGAGAGAGAGAGAGAGAGAGAGAGGAGAGAGAGAGAGAGAAAGTCATTTAATGGTAAATAAACCATAAGTCCTTTCCAGAAGAACATCTATTTTATGTCAGAAAGTTGAAGAGATTAACCCTTATAAAAAAAGTATACCTAGGCATATAAAAGAGGGAGATTAATTCACTCAAAGAAGTCCTTTATCAGGGCAAATAAACAAAGCAGCGGCTACCGGGCTTCTTTTCTTTTCAATTTATCCAAAGGCTTGAAGGGGGAGGGAGGGGGGGGGGGGGGGAACTTTTGATGCCGGCTGACTTTGGGAAGTCAAATAGTATTTGAGCGAGATGGAAGGGAAATCCCGACGCTGACTCTTATCTGTGGTATCTTTAGGGGAAAGGAATTGAAAGAGAACCACTTAAGGGCAAACAAACAGCCATTAGCATAATTGTTATCCCAACTTGTAAAATAAATAAGACATCAAATATATGGGAAAGCCAAGAAGAGCACAGCTGATTAAATCGGTGCAAGAAAGAGGCCTCTTCAAAGTTTCAGGAAGTGCTGGGAAGTCAATGGCGAGTGTTTCTCCCATCAGCACACCATTAGTCAACACCTGCATTCCAGGTACTTCAAACAGGATTGGGCTCAATCATTTCATAAATCTTTTATATACAAAACGGACAATTCAACTGTTTCACTAAACACAAACCAAATTGCCTCTTCCCCGCACAAAAAAAAAAAAAAAAAAAAAAAAAAAAAAAAAGCAGATAAAGGACGGGAAGCCAACACATCCAGGTTATTATAAATAATGAAAGATTAAGAAATTGAGAGAGGATTATGTATGCTTACTTAATTCTCGGAAAGATGGGTGAACAGAATATTAACAGGATTCCGAGAGGTTACACAGAGAGAGAGAGAGAGAGAGAGAGAGAGAGAGAGAGAGAGAGAGAGAGAGACATTCGGCACACTGAAATGCACCAACCAACTCCAAGCGAACTCCCTAACAGGCGCAGTCAGTTCACCCATGAAAACCGACGTGAACAACAATAATCAATATCCCTTTGTCTCCTTCTTTTGTCACTGACGCTTCTTGAGCAGAATCAATGGAAAGACACCAAAAACGACCAGAACTCTTATCATTTTTTTCTTTAAATACACAGCAAACACAGCCTTCCTTCTTGCACTTCCTTCTTCCGCTCTATTTTCCATTCCCTCAAAGCTTTCCTGATCCTGCTGTGTCTGTATCCCAGGGGACTAGACCAAAACCTTCCTGTCTCTATTCGCAGTGCAGCCTGTCAATCTACATTTCTTATATTCTCTCTCTCTTTCTGTATATGTGCGTGAAAAGTGTGTGGCTGTGTATTATGAAACAATGGTACAAATAAAAATGCGAAGGGCAGTGAGATGTGCTAACATATGAAAAGACATGAATTTCAGTAACCAAATGACAACGCCCACACTTAAACTGAAAATGCGCCTGCAGAAATACCCTTTGACACAGCTGAAGGTCACACTCTCAAAAACTAAAAGACGAAACGTTTCTGATCGACCAGTAACAAACGAATAACGAAAAGTGAATGCTGCCGCTAAAGAATGGCTTTCTGCCTTACCCTCGCAGCATCTATTATGCACGATCCCAAGGAAGAGTCGATACTGAAATATTCTGTTATGAAAACGGTTCGGGAACATGGAGGCCATTAAGGAAAGAGATCTGACTCTGACATTCCATCCAGTCCACGGAAGTAGGCAGCTATGAATCGGAGAGCGAGAGAGAAAAAAAGAACGTACTTTCCTTTCTCCAGCATCACCATTAGTGGAGTCTGGGCCAAGCAACCGGAGAAAAGGGGCGAAATACCCACTAGCGCGCATGCCCGCCCAACAAAGAAAGCAAATACTTAAATCTGCATGTAAATTAGTATAATACAATGATAAAAATCTATGAGTGAGAGGTGCTGAACTGAGGCAGCGGAAGTTGCTTAAGAAGGGTTTCTTCCTTGATTATAGGAATGGAATACAGTTTAGGCCAAAGGCCAAGCACTGGGACCTATGAGGCCATTCAGTGCTAGAAAGGAAATTGAGAGTAGGTCGTCTGAAAGGTGTAACATTATGAAATAATTGCTAGGGGAGGGTGGATAGCACGACGTCAGAAAGATAATATGAATGGAAGTACAGTAAAAGGAATAAAAGGGGTTGCAGCTAGGGGCCGAAGGCACGCGGCAAACAACTTTTAGTAATGCCTACAATGTACCACGTGAGGTGCATGACGGCACTAGCCCCCGCAAAATTCTTAATTCCATGCTTGTACATATGTTTATAAACTTACAGCTACATACATGCATACGGGGCAAATTTTACTGATGAAATATGCACAGATGATCACATGGATCTCGGAATAAAAACATGATTGATGTATTCTCAACAGAATGAAGTTCTCCCTCGATGGAGTATTTTAAAAGATTTGGTGGATGTGGATGATAGATGAGAGACAGAGTTGAATGGCACAAGCCTGGAAGGGTTAGGCTAAGTCTGGGATGTTTGTGGAAGTGAATGTTGAGGGCAAATGGAGGGCAATTAAGTTGAAGAATTGAAGGACACCAGGAGTTGATGAGATTACCCTTCGGGATGCTGCAGTATAGTGGCTGACCATGCTTTTTAAGCTTTGATGGTTAGGTATCGAAGGAAGGGGTGAAAGGAATAGTGAAGAGAAACTACAGGAACTAGTGACAGTTCGAATGTTGACGAGAGAAGAAAGCTGAGCAATGTATTTAGGAGTGAATATATCTAACAATAATAATATGATGAGAGATGGAAAAGACGGGGAGACTTGGGGGCTCTTGAAGCCAAAATGGAAATAAAATGGGATGATATGTAGGTAGTGAACAAAAGAAAAACTGAAGTTCTGAGTACATAGGGGACAAGGAGAACTGAATAACAGAGGAAGGTGAGGATACGTAGAATTGGTAAACAGGATTGTTTGCCTGGGAGAAAGAATGAAGCAGAGTTCTGAGTTCTTTGGTCATATTACTTTGCACCTCTCATCCTACCTGTTCATTCCTCATCATTATTGTTCCCATTCTGGTCATTCTTCAAAACATGTTTGGTTCTGCACATCATTTAATGGTATATACATATTTTTTTCATAAAGTAAATTTTAGCTTCTCATTTCCTCTTTTACTATACATGCCCGTAACTATATATACATAACGAAGCTGAATAAAATATGGGGCCACGATATACTCTATTGATCACCACAATATTTATCTTTCTTTATCCAAAACCAGTTATCAGCATTAGTTTCAATGGTGTATCATACATGTATAAATTAAGTAACTTCAAACACCTGATTTATCACTTCACTCAAGAATAAACACCCACAATAACTTAGATAATATAGAGAAAAACTATAATTCTAACTATCCCTACTTCGAGAACAAGCAAATAATATCCGTGTCTGCCCGTTGAGAGAGAGAGAGAGAGAGAGAGAGAGAGAGAGAGAGAGAGAGAGAGAGAGAGAGAGTACCACCCGTGGATTCAGAAGCCTATCCACGGAATAACTGAATTTTATGGCTCCGATTTATCCTGAAAAAACATAATCCAGCTGAAGTCATTGTTTGTTTATGGTAATTCAAGAAGTACCAGTTGGAGAAGACGGTTATCTTTTCCCTTTTCATTTAATTCGCATCGCCTTTCGTCGGACCTGTCTGAGATGGAATGGTTGAGACTTCGAGCGAAACTGAACTAGAATTTCCATTGTTGTCTCAGTGCAGCTATAACCTTTTTCAAGACATTTGCCAGAAGGAACTCTTGACCTCTTGACTTCCTAATACTTTCTGAAACTTTTTAAATCCTAATATTGGGAATGAAATACAGGCTCACTCCATGCTAAGATTCAAATATGATCAGAAGCTGAAGTTACGTACCAACACAGTACGGAGACAGAAGAGATGGAGGAAGAATGAGAGAAGATAAGGCGTGGAAAAAGATAAGGAAGAAGTAAAATGAAGGATATGAAGGGTACATATCCAGATGCAAAAGCAGAAAGCTGCAACACACGATACTTGACTTTACAAATACAAGCATAATATAAATTGACTCACCATTATCGTGCAGGCAAAGATACGAAGGACCACATCCTACTATTCTCTTTAATCAAAACAGAGTATATACCAAGAAATGCAAATCAAACTTTCAATCTTCACACAGTTCCAAGGAACTGTTATGAGAGATTGAACGTGGCTTTACATCATTCAACTGACAGGACGATCTTCGGAGAGGTTGGCGAGTGCAACGAATTCCTGTGATGTACTCGTCGTACTTGTCTACCTGATGAGGGCGTAGGAAGCAATAACAATTACACTTCTCGTGAATAAAGCGGATGCCCTACGAGGGGCGGAACCACCCTCAATGTTCCATGGTCAGGATGCAAGAATATAAACTGTTCTCTCTCTCTCTCTCTCTCTCTCTCTCTCTCTCTCTCTCTCTCTCCTACTTAACTACCTGAGAATATTTCAATACAAACAGCAAGCTACTAATAAAAAAAACCTCGAGTGTACCTCATTAATTTTCTGCAGTTGATTTAAAGTTCTTAGTCCCATTTCTAAGCTCAACAGCCAAAGACGCAATAAAAAATATCCACCTCGATATGAAACAAAAACAAAACATTAAATGACTAAAATTCAGCCAAGAAAAGTAATATATTACTCCATCCATCTTGCATATATAACGCAAGCAGTGATAAAGACCTAGACTACTGAAAAAGAAATTTAGTTTTTAAGGACATGAAAATCAACCGCCAAAGACAAAATTGTTTCCCTCATCAACGGCAGAAAACTCGAACTTCACCGGTGAATAAATTCCTCTTGGTAACATCCAAAGTTCCGCCAAGAAATAAACTATTTTCACGCAACCCCTTTTTTACAAGAAGCATCAGTGCAAACCACTCAATTCAATACCAAAGGTCTAACAATGACGACGAGGGTCCATTTTTGAAAGAGCAATCAATCAATGTTGCCAGAATGCGGTGTATTGTTCATAAGGCTTCTCGTATGATGAGCAGGATAATGCCACGTGCTCCAGTCTTTTGTTATGCCACTGTTGAAATGCTGTTAGTGGTATCCCAGAATATTAGTCTTCAGAAGAAAATGCAGGTGGTGGTGTATTCCTTTTTACCAACAGAATCTCCATTTCAACGTGGAACTTTCCCTTTTGATTTCAGGGCTTGTGTGCTTAGAATTAGCGCGTGCTACTCGCGTTGCAGAGAGCTAGAATCCACTTTCTGCTAAGGTGCCAAAATGACATACCACCACCCTGCGGCAAGAGGTCTTTCATTCCCTTCGCTTAAAGACGAATGTCTACTCCACTGAATTTTACGTTTGTAACAGTTTAACTTTGTACCGTTTCATCTTTATTTACTTACGCTCACAAGCATCTTGCTCGCCTCTCCTTGAAGTCTGGTCTTCATAGTTGTTTTTCAAAAGAATAATTGTAATAAGATAAAGCTTGTTCTTCTCTCATTTTATTCCTATACAACCTAGAAGGCTTTCAATTCAGATAAAGCCTCTATAGTATAATAATAATAATAATAATAATAATAATAATAACTAATAATAATAATAATAATAATAATAATGAAGGATGCTATGTTGCACCATCTTTCGAAGAGACCTGAACTAAGATTAACATGCATCGAAGGGCACACCCCCGGGTCCATGTGGAAATGAAGTTTACCTAAACGATTAAAACCAAGGTCGCATTTATCTCTTCTGTCTCCCCCCACCCCCCCTCTCTCTCTCTCTCTCTCTCTCTCTCTCTCTCTCTCTCTCTCTCTCTCGCTTTACCGATTCTTAACAACCTCAGTCTTTTTCTCCTCCAGGAAGACCAGGGATCCAAATTTCGTGAATGAAATGAAAAATCTCTAATTAAACACAAGCTCCCTTTTACCGCAGGTTTTTAGTTCCGGGGGCCTGAATCGAGTTGCTTCGCCCGGAAAAATAAATAACCGTTAAATAAATAGAGAGAAAAGCAATCTTGATTCGCACCACTCAAATCAGCGCCCGGCTTCGTAATGAGTGAAATAGGGAAAGCCAAGTTGACACAGCTTAATGAGATTTTAGAAGTCTTCCAGCCACTAAATACCCGGCAAATCAACAAGCACCACAAATGGCTGCACCATCGCAAATCCGGCTTCTTCGTCTGCGACTGATCCATCGTGTAACCCAATATTGCCACAGCACTCATCTTTTATCCCTTCTTTTCCAATTCAATTTCAAATGGCGTTTTCCTCGCTTACATAGTACCACCAGAGGTTTATAATTTCCTGTGAATTTTGTCTTCACGGGGCTTTCAATTTACATCCAGCTATTAAATTAAAGCAACGAACATTCGCATTGGTGTAGTCGTACATGAAGGTTCAATACAAATACGACTTAACAGCTATCAAGCTTATGATGCGTCATACTTATCGTTCATGTCAGGCAAATGAACGCATGCGTGTAAGAGGTCGGTAGAGAGCGAGAGGGTATTACATGTGCTAAGGATCCTCAGACCATCCGAACATCCTAAGGGCAAAGGAGATGAAATACACTAGAAAAGGAAAATTCACTTTTATATAAACTATATACATACATACACACACACACACATATATAAATATATAGTATACATACATAACATACCAATAACAACCACACACAACATATAATATATATATAAACTTTATATATATATATAATATAATATATATATTATAGTATATAATATATATATATATATATAAATAAAAGGACAGACCATAAAAAGGGGAAAACAGAAGTCAGAAAAAGCGTCTTCCTACCACAAGTAACAGCGAAAGCACTAAAATCTCTACTCAATCATGTTTTCTCTGGAGTTACTCGGATTTATAAAATATTCTTGTTCTTCTTTAGTTTATATCTATGCAAACAAAAATCGTATCCATGTTGCACTGTGCCTTTTCTTGAATGACCTACGCAGACAAGATTGGCAAAGTAAAGTATTGAGCATTCTTCTATATACTGACCACTCACTCAATAACCAGCGGAAATCAAGATACAGGAGAGGGAAAAATGCTCAAAACTTATGAATGAGTCTGACGATGAATAATTCTGTCATATATGTGACATTCTGTTAACAGAGGTAAAGCAAAAATTACTTTGGAAATCGTGATTTCATTTCTAGTTCTTCCCCTTGAAAACTTCCAATGAAAAAGACTTAATCTTGATTCGTTTAACCTTTCAACTCATTAACAATTAGTACAGTGTGGACGCGTACATGAAAAGGCTCCTAAATTATACACGCTAAAACCATCTGCTCACTTAAATAATGAAAAATCACGCTGGAAAAGACGCAATGTATCCTTGTATGTAAGTCAGTTGTTTCCGCCTAGTTGGCAGGTAGAGTCCAAACGTCCACACCAATTCTTCTATACCCTTTAAAATCAGTATGGACCCATGCTGTCTGTCATAAGGCCAGCCTAATCAAAACGAACACACCAACCTTGACTGAATCACGATTCATAAATTTCAATACAGTATACGTAAACATCTTTTATGCCTGACTGCTAAACATCTTTAAGACCGACATAAAAGAATACGAGAGTGCAACGCAAATACGATTTATGATTAAGTCGACGTATTCGAATTATCAAATATGTACCTTACACGTTCTCTTATCTTCATCTAAATTCATCTACATATGAGTGAAATAACATAAGGTTACAATAAAATGCAAAATATTCGGTGTCTATCCATAATCAATTATTGTCTTTATCAATGAACTACAAAACAGTCGGTTTATGTCATAAGTGAACGATTTACCTCAGGTTTCAATCACTCCATAAACTTGCCCCTATCTATATCAGGGTTATGGCACTGCGTAATCATCTACCACCTTTAAAAGAGAGGGGAAAGAGGGGTCAGGGGGCGACGATCCCCAAACCGCTCTTGTCCAAGATATTTCATTCAAACTTTTCCTTCGCTTCGCTCTGGACAGCTGATGTCATGTCCTTGGGTCTCTTCTCTTGACGATCTGCTCAAGTTAACTGTAGTTACGCTAATGTCATTCGGGAGGACTTAGGGTAGCTATAAAAGTTATCATTATCAACAATGAACACCCGTCCACAAGAAACACACATGTCAAACAAGGAAGCAAAGAGAGTCGAAAGCAAAGGCAAATGCGTACAAAATGAATACTGAAATAAATACAGAAGTGTTAATAACGAATATATGTCAAGTCTAAAACAAGAATGCAATTCAGAGAAACTAAAACACTTTAAAATATTACCCCATGTTGTTTGAGTCTTCCACGCACAGGCATCAACAACGTTTCAATGAAACCCATTCCATAGCTTCAAGAATAAGGAATCGGAGATTCATGGTAATGAGTAGCCTGATAATGTGTCTCCTGAACAGAATTAGTTCAGATGCTCTTAAAAGTTACTAGTGCGCACTACTTTATTGGAAGCGGGGGGGGGGGGGGGGGGGGGGGGGGGGGGGTGTTGTGTGTGTGTGCGGCGACGAGCTCAAGGAAGACGGCCAAAGAGAATATTAGTGATTGCCCAAATCATAAACGCACTGCTGGGTAAAAAGGAAACACCACTTCAAGCAAACTCGTCAGTTTCGTCGAATAAATAGTGATTGCCTTTCTCAGGAAGCGCTTATGCAATCCAATTTTCCTTTGACTATTACACAAAGGGAGGGATTCATATTATCTGTGCGGGGTGGTAGTGAAATGCGCACAAAAAAAAAAAAAAAAAAAAAAAAAAAAAAAAAAAAAAAAAAAAAAAAAAAAAAAAAAAAAAAAAAAAAAAAAAAAAAAAAAAAAAAAAAAAAAAAAAAAAAAAAAAAAAAACAAAACAAAAAAAAAAAAAAAAAAAAAAAAAAAAAAAAAAAAAATAAAAAAAAAAAAAAAAAATAAAAAAAAAAAAAAAAAAAAAAAAAAAAAAAAAAAAAAAAAAAAAAAAAAAAAAAAAAAAAAAAAAAAAAAAAAAAAAAAAAAAAAAAAAAAAAAAAAAAAAAAAAAAAAAAAAAAAAAAAAAAAAAAAAAAAAAAAAAAAAAAAAAAAAAAAAAAAAAAAAAAAAAAAAAAAAAAAAAAAAAAAAAAAAAAAAAAAAAAAAAAAAAAAAAACAAAAAAAAAAAAAAAAAAAAAAAAAAAAAAAAAAAAAAAAAAAAAAAAAAAAAAAAAAAAAAAAAAAAAAAAAAAAAAAAAAAAAAAACAAAAAAAAAAAAAAAAAAAAAAAAAAAAAAAAAAAAAAAAAAAAAAAAAAAAACCCCCAAAAAAAAAAAAAAAAAAAAAAAAAAAAAAAAAAAAAAAAAAAAAAAAAAAAAAAAAAAAAAAAAAAAAAAAAAAAAAAAAATACAAAAAAACCAAAAAAAAAAAAAAAAAAAAAAAAAAAAAAAAAAAAAAAAAAAAAAAAAAAAAAAAAAAAAAAAAAAAAAAAAAAAAAAAAAAAAAAAAAAAAAAAAAACAAAAAAAAAAAAAAAAAAACCAAAAAAAAAAAAAAAAAAAAAAAAAAAAAAAAAAAAAAAAAAAAAAAAAAAAAAAAAAAAAAAAAAAAAAAAAAAAAAAAAAAAAAAAAAAAAAAAAAAATACCCTCCCCCCTTCATAGGTGTTTGTACTCATGATTTAGTGTAGAATCTACACTGTAGATGAATCTGTCCTTTCGAAATATGGCAGATTCTTATAAATCCCATTTCTCTAACGTAAACATCATACTTACAAGGTCTAAGGATGACTGTCCATACGCCCACATTGAGCAGTGCTAATGAAAAAAAAAAAAAAAAAAAAAAAAAAAAAAAAAAAAAAAAAAAACAAAAAAAAAAAAAAAAAAAAAAAAAAAAAAAAAAAAAAAAAAAAACCTAAGGAATATAAATATCTCCCTCGAAAGAGACTACTTTCTTCTTGCCACATATGACTATCCGTTCCAACTACAAGTATGAACTGAATATGCTACAGTCTACGTGCATACAACCAACGAACATTATTCTGATTTTCAAATGATTATGATCTCCATCTTTCTGAGAGTATGTTGAAGCACAATAAAAAATCATAAGAATACGACTAAATTGACTGATTATGAAGGAATTGACTGAAAATGATTTCGTCGTCAGAGAAAATAGAATATGTATATTATTTGTTTTGCAGTTTAAGGTTATCACGATTCAGTCAAATATTCAGCATTCCTTTGGTTTACCAGTAACATCAATTGCGCAACTGTCCAGGTCAACGAATACAGATTTTTGACAAACACAAGTAATGCAAAAGAACAGAGTAAAAGACACGAGACAAACAAAGTTATAAATTATAAATATTTAGAAATCTTGCGGAGAACAGCCTTATTCATTCATTTCAATACCTTTCGTAACGGTACACTGATTCTGGAACAACACATTATGCGCCCAATAGGTTCCCTTTAACAAGATCTACACACCTAGCTATAGAGGTATTCAGAAATCGGTACACGTCGTGAATTTCAAGAAAACGCATGAATAGCTCTCTCTCTCTCTCTCTCTCTCTCTCTCTCTCTCTCTCTCTCTCTCTCTCTCTCTCTCTCTCTCTCTCTCTCCGTGGCTAGTAGCGCAAGTATACCCGTATCAAATTCAAGTTCGATCCCCGAACCAGACGAACAGCAAACGTTATTAGAAGCGTTTCCTAAAATTAAGACTTGCTTCTCCTAACCTGGTTTTTGTTGAAGTGATGTGGCTTCCAATTGAGAGAGAGAGAGAGAGAGAGAGAGAGAGAGAGAGAGAGAGAGAGAGAACAGGCGCGAGTATGAGCCCTCTGTCAAAATGTGCATCATCACATACTTGAAAACAGTGGGGCCTCGACGAAGTATCTTACCATAAGGAGGTGAAACCATTTATAAGAAAAATTTATATATATATATATATATATATATATATATATATATATATATATATATATATATATATATATATATAATCTCCTCAACTCGATTCTTTAGACAGAACATTCTCTGTCTTTTCACCGAAGCCGCCTCCTCTGTAAACAGAGCCGTCTATTACCCTTCATCCAATCAGCTCCCATAAAGTTTGAGTTGAAAAAGGGAAATTTCTTTACCTCTGAACTAATTCATAGAGACGACAAGCGAGTTTGATAGTTAATGCCATAAGGGAAGGGGTGAGGGGGGAGTGCCTCCCAGATGTGACCCACAAAGGAAAAGTTTATAGAAAATTGGAAAATTAAATATCTTTCCACTAAAGTACAGGCCGGAGAGAGAAGAGAGGAGAGAAGAGAAGAGGATGCAGAGACGAGAGAGAGAGAGAGAGAGAGAGAGAGAGAGAGAGAGAGAGAGAGCCCTATGATATTACAGAATGGCTATCAAAATACCTTTTATATCGAAGGCAAAATTTTCTTTATTAATGTCCTGCACTGACTAAAGACTGATTCCATAGGCTCATGATACACGCACGCACGCACACACACACTCTCTCTCTATCTCTCCCCTCTCTCTCTCTCTCTCTCTCTCTCTCTCTCTCTCTCTCTCTCTCTCTCAAATAGACACACACAAAAGGATAATAAATTTGAGTTATCACTTCCACAGTAAACAACAAAACTGATACTTCTATCTACAGGCAATGCTCTGTAGTGACTGCGATTCAGTTAGTTACTTTGTTTCAAGTTTTCCTCAGCACTCTAAATAAAGCATATTTTTCTTCCATTTCCCGGAATTCTATGGTTTCCCTCCTTCATTAATCACGCATGTCTTCATCTGACATTTCTTCCGAATGTGAGGGAGAAATGGAGACACCATGAAATCATTCGTGTGAAAACTACACAACAGTGAACAAAAATATTGACAGCATCAAACAACTGATGGAAGTACAAAACTTTCATACGCCAAAAAGATACATAATTCCATCTGTTGTTGGGAAAAAATGAAGCTATTTATTTAGTTTTACTTTTTCTTAAATATATATAAACAGCGGCATGCTTCTTATTTCAAATACTCAATATTCAATCGTTTACCGACTGAGGTCATTACTTTTTTTTTAACTTCTTACACTGCTCATAAGTCCTTTAACGAGGTGTCGAATCGTCGTAATAATGAGAATCGAGCAAAGAAAACTAAGACGAAATATATTGTTGATGTATTAAGTGAATCCCGAAGTCCAGTTGTACTATTATTTTCTTCTCACTGAACTAGAAATATGATTCAATAAAAGGAACTGGCAAGTTCGTTTTCCCTGACAAAATGAGAAGACAACTTCTTGGGAGGTCCAGCCTTCATAATGCATGATCTCTACAATGTTTCAAATGATCATGGAAGCGGTCACATTAGTTCATCTAATTTTGATCATAATTTGAAGTTACTAAATGGAATAGTACATTCGAGGCAACAACTTAAGGACGGGAGACATCGCCCATTTATCCCCTGACGATCAGGTCTTAGTCTTACTGATACAGCAGAAAGCGGATTGATTCATGTTGGAATCTAGTAAAAGAAACCTGACTAAGTTCAACTTTCACATATCCAATAATTTCGCTTCATCTTCAAGTGGTGAATAAATTGTCGACACGTGTTCAGGGGATGGTGTCAGTTATTTTGTTACTTTTCTTCTCTGCAATTTTAGATTTTATGAGTGATTTACATTTATGAGTTATTTTTATCCTAATCATGTTTATTCATATCTTCAGTAGCCCTACCCTGAGTTAAATTTAAGTAAATTAATGGTTATTATACGCAAAAATATGTTAAAACCTGTCATACACATTAATTATATTGTAGTAAACCACCCACTGCAAAAGTTGGGGTCTTAATAGGGAAAAGTTGTAGATATACGAAAAACGTTGTAAACTTTTGCAAGTTGGCCATCAAACACTTTTCAGCTGGAGCACATTGGCAGCTTTACCAGGAAGTGATCAGAGAACTGTATTTCTCAACAAAATTTTAATCTTAACTTTCGACTCTGGGAAAAGCAATAAAAATAAAAGTACATAATTGTGCTAAACATTCGAGCGCAAAAAAGAGCAAAAATGATTCAATAAAATCACAAGTTAAGACAAAATTCAAGAAAGTGTTTTCCTGACTGATTCGGTGAATTAACCTTTTAGTTTTGCTTCTTTTTTCTACTTACTGGAGAAGTACCAAAGTCAATTAGAGGACGCCCTCTCTTGAATGAGCAAAGCCCTCGAGTCAACATTTAGAGGCGCAGTTCTTTTTTAGTGGAGTTTTCGAAATCAATTGGGAAACATTTCGAAATTAGCATTGGTTGCTCCGGCCCTTCTCCACTTCAGCCTCAAACCATTTGGCGGCTTTTGAACCAAAAGTTTCATTTCAGGTTCATGACAGAAATATGAGCGCCTAAATAACTTGAAGAGAGAGAGAGAGAGAGAGAGAGAGAGAGAGAGAGAGAGAGAGAGAGAGAGAGAGAGTATGCCTAATGAAAGCTCCCGTGTTATTTTTCCATCACTGACTCTTCTAATATTCATTACCCAACGCAAACTTCTCCAACAAGACCTATTGAAAAGCTCTTTATGCTACACCTTCCATAAGGGCCATTTCGAAATGAGGCCCGGGTGATATTATGAACCTTGTTGAGGTGCATTCAAAGAGCCACTCACCTCATTTGAATTGGTTAATGATTCAACACTCAGTCTTACATAATATTAAAAAGCGTTCAGACCAATAAAAAATAAAACGAGTTGATTTATATTGGCAGTGGCACTCGTGGATAAAATTTTCTGAACATAAAAAAAAGGACCGTCGTTAGGTTATAAAAAAAACATACACACAAAAATGTCCTGAGGGGAAAACGGCATTTATATATGATTTACTATTCAGGGTGACGAAAAAACGCATTCACCGTTGTCAAGGAGGGAAATGCCTCTCAAAAGGGAAAAGATTTCCAATAAAAACTTACAGCTACTTTGTCTTCTGAATTATGTACGCTAAATAAACTCTACAAAGAACATCGGTATTACCAAACAAAAGAAAGATTAGGACAAGGGATGGGGGAAGCACAAAAAAAGGTCAACAGCTGAACAAAAGCATCCGGAAGACGGGTCCCTCTCTGCTGGAGGTACAACTTCATATTATTTGATATTCTTTTTTTATTGCTTTCAAAACTCTCTCTCTCCCTATCTCTCTCTCTCTCTCTCTCTACATGAGTATGTTACAAGTATTGACATACATCGTTTTCGGTGGAAAACACATTCGAGAGGTCAGAAAAAATTGAGACTCTGACATGTCCTGGTGGCAATTAACAATAGACGATTCCAGTGAATGTGGCCTAAAGATTCCACTATTATAAGACAAAAGCTAGGGAATAAAAACGCCCAAGAGGTAGGCTTACTTAACAGCCTGACATTTAGTTGCGTAAAGCCCCCCAACCATTGACCTAAGTAGGTGACATGACGCGTTACGTAAGAAAACGTTACGGAGAGCGAACGGAAGAAAAACGACCTCGTAAATATTCCAACAGTTACGATAAACCGTGGAAAAGAGATGGGAATTAAATTGCCCCTTTCATTCACGTTAGGTACAACCCCCACCCTTTCTCCCCCTCCCCCACCAATCCTAACATTGACATTTTGGAGTGATGGGTGGATCGAGACAGGGACCCTTTTCCTTAATTGGAATCAATCGCTCTCTTGACTACTTGACTATTAGAGGAATCTTTATTAAAAGGACGTACGCAGCGTCTTTCACTCAGCCTGGATGTTTTTGGGTTTCATACTAAGTAAGCATTTCCGTCTTTTCCTTACCTTTAAACTCATATACATAAGTGTCTAAGTATGTGAGTGCTTCGATAGCCTATATTCCGTGCTCGTACGCAAGTGTGCGCGCATGACAAATTCTAGGGCTCGATAATGGGCGTTATGTCTGTCCGTCCGTCTGTCATTCAATCACGGCCAAACGGCTGGTCCGATGGGCATGAAACTTGGAAGGGTAATAGTGGGGACCCCTGAGATGGTTTATCATGGGGTTTCATCCGACCTCCCCCTTCCCTCCGAAGGGGGTGGGGATGAGAAGGGATTCCCTGAAACGGAGCTGGTTCTGCCCGTGAAACGGGGCTGATTATGCCAGTAGACTGCTAGTATAATAATAACAGCATAAAAAGAGCTACCATGTACTGACAAACGCAGGAGATCAAAAGACACTTTGTTGTAGTTTTTAGAATTATGCTTGCATAACAATTGAGATTCCTTTAGCTCTGAGGGGCAAGTGCCAACTCTGTCAGAGGAAAGAAAAGTGGAAAATAATCTTCAAACTCTGTAGGCGCTGTCCTTCCACATC
>NC_061109.1:23252316-23254816 GCF_015104395.2 Macrobrachium nipponense | reverse complement strand
AATCCCATTTTTAGACATCCGATACATCTCTGATGCGTGTGTGTGCGTGTGTGTGTGTGAAGTTTGTTTACAATTTACTTCTACAGATACACAACACATACCCAAATATATGCACGCAAGTGGCAACAGACTAAAAGCATAAACAAGCAAACGCAGCCAAATGCATACAGCTGCAAATGCTCCTGCGTATATATTTGATGCAGAGAACAAAGGACTGGCTCTCCCATTTCCTCTTTTAATGTATCTATCTTTCAGATCGGTCAGTGATGCCGTCAGTCCAGCTCCCTCGGCTCCGTCTCACAGCTAAGCTGCGAGTGAATCATTTTGAAAAGGCGCTGAAATTTAATGGAAGGTGATGGAAAAGCCACGTGTATCAATTTGGATGGCTCTGAAATACAACGAATCTTTCTCGACGGCCCCGTCGTCAGTCAGCCATCTCCCCCTCAACCTTAAAAAATAAACAGAAGAGAAGAATACACATTCTATTCCATCGGTGATTTGGTTATGTCGTCCCGTCGGCTCGGGACAGATCAAGTCACTGAAATATGAAAAGGGATCGAGCCGTCCAAATCTGCCTGATGCGCCATTTTATTTCGTTCTGTCTCGGTTTTTGATTAACTTTAGTTTACAGAGATTTTTCCCTCCCCCTAACACCTCTTCCCGCACTCTGATTCTCTGCCCTCCATCTTCGGACGAAGTTCAGGCGTATGACATCATTTTCTTTCCCCTTTTACCCTGGGTGCCCTGCAGAAAGAAAGGCAGAGATGGAAATTGGAAGAGGGGCCCCAGATCAAAGTGACGGAGACTGCAAAGAGAAAAGTCGTCCGAGCAAAACCACCAGACTAAACTATGTTATGAAAAAGGAGAGCAATTATTGTGCTCATCCAGGATGATTACTTTTGATTAGTTGAAGCGCATACACCAATGAGCCACAAGAAAACAAGAACAAAGAAAAGAGAGGAAGAAGGATGGGGCGTCAACACATACCAGGCAATAGACCTTTTGTCTCTTACAATGGCAAAGTCATGAGGGAGTGAATCCAAAGTGAATATGGTGTATTTAGAGTTGACTGGAAGAGAAATTTATCAAAAAAAGAACGCGTGGTGAAAGGTTGGATTTGGGGAAATGTTGAATGTGGGTCGCTCATTTGAAGAAAATGATCTACCTAAAAGAATTCTCTGGGTGCTGACTAGCCAGAATAGACTTTGCCTACCCTCATGGATCAGACACCACCAGAGGAGCAAAAGTCATACAGTGTGCTTGCACATATTATGTAATATGTATATGTATATGTATATGTATATGTGTATATATATATATATATGTATATATTATATATAATATATATATATAAAAAATTATATGCCTCTTAAAATTAAAAGAAAGAGTACTAGGAAATCACTCTAAAAACTTACTGTTAAGAACTCCTCTAATCCAGACTTAAATGGTAAATACCTTCCGCCTATAACTTATACGGTTACATCCACAGCAAATGCCTGTACAGACGGTTCATCAGTACCGAGCTGATCCCGATAATTCAATTGTGCATTCCAATATCACCATGAATGTATATACATACATACAGATGTATATATATACATAATGCATATACATACATAATACATGTATATATATATACAGACATACATACATACATACAATACATACACACACACATATATATATTAAAATACGAGAGGGAAACAAGAGCAAATCATAAAATCCTCATATGAGATACGGCCGTAATCTCCTCTTATGACCTGGTGGCGGGGGCACCGGCGGGGGGTGGGGGTGGGGGGGTGTGTAACCAGCAAAAGAATAAAATAAAAAAAGTGTCTAACATATTAAGAGTGAATACCTTCCTTGCAAGGGTCGAAATTCACAACGCATATTTTTCTAAATCTATAAATATCCCTAATTAACAGAGGGGGTTCATTTATGAATTTAAGGGAAAAAATGGGGAACGTGCTCAGTGAATAATTGAAGTTTCAAAAGAAGAAGGGTTCCAGGCAGGACCCAAACTCCGTTCCCCTCATTCAGTAGGAAATGTCTCCAGCAGGAGTCTCTCTCTGCAGAAGGGTAAATGGTGAAAGACCAGATCAAAAGGCAAAAAGAAAGCCCTTCCATATCGACAGAATTAATCCATAAGCAAATTTTCTTTTACCCTATTAAAAGGACTAAACACTCTCACAGATGATAATTATGAATGCTAAATATAAGAAAATATCTGTTACCATGTATATTATTTAAATCGTCAATTGTATTACATATATATATACACACACACCACACACACACACATATATATATATATATATATATATATATATATATAAGGATATATATTTATACATACATATACATATGTATACAAGTATACATTATACCTTGGATAAACCATACATACAACAAGGATACTTGTGGTACGTAAAACTCGAATCCCTTTAAGACTCACTATTTCCTCAATTAGCACTTATACATATAAATACATACATACACA
>NC_061109.1:23237316-23247316 GCF_015104395.2 Macrobrachium nipponense | reverse complement strand
GACAGAATGCTACTATTTTCCGGACATCAAAACATGTACAGAGAGAGAGAGAGAGAGAGAGAGAGAGAGAGAGAGAGAGAGAGAGAGAGAGAGAGAGAGAGAATTTATAAATGTACAAATTAGGCTGACAAAAAGCTATGCTATGAATATGCGAAACACCTTACACGTACACGTAGCTAACAAAATGCCATTTCCTTAACAAGAAATACTCCCTCATACACAGACTAAATATACTCAGACTACCTAATGTTATTTCACGAACATGCAAAACCCAAATGCCTCTGAGCAGTGCGTCAAAGTTAGCATAATGTTGAGGCCCTAAAATTTCCTTTGCGTTCCACTCGGAAAAATAACTATAACTAATTTCATCTGAATCCTACGTATTTGCGTATGAATGACCAACTATCAAATATTCATAACGAAATGAGATATTTTCGGTACAACGGAAAAATATTCATATCTTCATAAAAAGTGTGTATGAGGACTGTATACGAGAGTCCGAGTGTCAGTTTACTGTTTCAAAGAGCACAGACTTATCTTTTCCCCGTGAAATATTGAGCGTGTTTTATGAAGATTAGAAACGCTCTATGTATTTAATTACACACCCAAACAGATGGACTGACAAATAAATAAATCAACAATAAATCTATTTACAACACATTACAAAAACTGAACTTGTTATTGCTTGTATGGCGTGTGTTAACGTTGCATGGAACCAGTGGTTATTCAGTTTGTTTGTATGGGGTTTTTACGTTGCATGGAACCGGCGGTTATTCCGCAACGGGACCAACGGCTTGACGTGACTTCCGAACCACGTCGAGAGTGAACTTCAATCACCAGAAATACACATCTCTCACTCCTCAATGGAATGCCCGAGAATCGAACTCGCGGCCACCGAGGTGGCAGGCCAAGACCATACCGATCACGCCACTGAGCTGAACTTTTTAGGATTTTCTATTTCCTCTATTTACTTAATAAACATCTAGCAAGACTCAGATTTTCCACGATCTGTCACGAAGACCTCTTACCGCAGTGGTTCTTAACCTGGGGTACCTGTGGGCACGAAACCTTTAACCTGGGGGTACGAGACATGATAGCCAGTGCAATGATATTCACTGAATATTTCCATATGTTTATACTGTATGGTGTTACGAGAACATTTTCTGAGATCTCAAGGGTACGGGCACTGAAAAAGGGTAAGAACCACTGCCATAGCGTATGACGACAAGAATAGACAGATAACCGGATAGGAAAATCGCTTATAACAATATCAGAGTGATAAGGACTTTTCGAGAGAAGGTCATGGGCGAATATCGCTTCGATATTCGAGGCCCTAACTTGAGGAAATTACATTTTAAGGCGAAGGATTTTTTTTTTTTTTTTTTGAGAAACGAGTCTGTTTCTCTCTCTCCTAAGCAATGGTTCTTTAAATCATTGTTACCAAGACACAGTGAAGTAATAATCATGTTGTTCTGAAAGACTTTGTTTTTTAAAGTGTCAATTGACTGAAGCTGATTTTTCGTCGATATTTCCCTGGTTTTATATCATAACCCAAAACAGTATTAATACTAGAAAAACTAATTATTTCTTTACCTTCTCTATATAATATCAGTTGAATTATTCATGCTGAATATATATATATATATATATATATATATATATATATATATATATATATATATATATATATATAATGCTCGGATATTTGTATTACCATCCAAGTGGAATGAAATCATACGAGTGATAAGAAACCTTTTTAAAAGACCAGGGTAAACATATGCTGAGAAAAGAGGGATGGAGGCAGTTTGGTTGTTTAACTTCGGAACTACCTGTTTTATATAGTGACTCGAGAAGAGCCAGCTGCTGAGGTGAACGAACCCTGGACAAAATTTTGAATGAATCGTATCCAATCATTATTTCGCATTTTTTTTTTTTTCACAAGCTTTCGTATACTGGAAAACTCTGGACTCGACAGGTGGAGCCCAGTACGATAGCTAACATCTCTGTGACAATCGATGCGGACTTTTAGTAACTAACCTACGAGAGGCATCGACTACATCGGGGGCAAGAAAATATAAATACACACCATTCTATGTCATCAATACTTAAAAAGGGAACCTATGGTAAGAGGGGTAATGAGAATGAGGGGACACTACTGTTTGTTTGTATGGTGATTTTACGTTGCATGGAACCAGTGGTTATTCACAAACGGGACCAACGGCTTTACGTGACTTCCGAACCACGTCGAGAGTGACCTTCTGTCACCAGAAATACACATCTCTCACACCTCAATGAAGTGTCTGAGAATCGAACTCGCGGCTACCGAGGTGGGGCAGGACACTACTGAATTAATTCAGATGATAAACGACAAAATCTTGAATAAATTTATATATATGATATATATACTATATATATATAGAGAGAGAGAGGAGAGAGAGAGAGAGATAGAGAGAGAAGGGAGAGGAGAGAGGAGAGAGAGAGAGAGATGTGGTTCCTTGCAATAAGTCTTCCACAGGTCAAGATAACGTTTGCACAAACAGCTTCGGAAAAGCAGCATTTGTCACATATCGGGGGAAAATCCATATAGACTTAAAGAAGATGTGACACAGACGAGCGACTTGTGCTTTCCCTGCTTCAGGACCACGTAATTTCAGCATAAAATTCAGCTACTAACTAACATGCAGGTAAATGCAGTACCGGAACATTTACCTTTGTACACGGATGCTATGCCAACCGAGTATACACACACACACACACACACACACACACACATATATATATATATATATATATATATACATATATATATATATATATATATATATGAATAATTATCACATGACTGATTCATATAAAGTATTCGAGCTACAAATGTCCTTCAACATCTAATTCGCTCTACCTCGGAATTAATTTATTTTCATATATGTAAACCGAAGGGGAATTTTTTAGTTGACAATAATTTCATCCTCTCTGTCCGCTGGGCGGTGGTTCGAACCCACGAGAGGACGAAATTATTATCAACTAAAAACTTCGCTTTCGGATTTACATATATGGAAATATATTATTTCCGAAGTAGAGCGAATTAGATATTAAAGGACATTTGTAGCTCGAATAATATATGTGTGTAAAAGGTAAGAAGGTCGACGGTACACTCACACACATTATATATATATTATAATATATATATATATATATATATATATATATATAGATATAAATATATAATATATAATATTATATATATATATATATATATATAGATATACGTATATACGTATATATATATATATATATATATCTATATATATATTATAATATATATATATATAATATATATCATATATGATACATATATATATATATATATATATATATATATATATATATAGATATATATATTTTATATATATACACACACACAGCTGGGGGGGGAGGGGGAAGAAGGCAAAATGAAATCGTCAATCTTCTTACCTTTTCCTCCCGATGGGAGTTTATAGAAAAAAAATGAGGGTAACGCAAATATCACCAGCAACAATCACTTCGACAAAACAGTGAGCAGAAAGAGCGCAATGAAAGCGGAGGCCGAGAGCTCGCTCTGATAACAACAGGACACCCAAGTCTTCTTGATCACCGAATGGAGCCCTTCAATGACCTCCAACGCAATGAAACAGCAGAGTCATCGGAAACCCGACGCCTTGGAAACCGAGACGAAAAACAGACCGGAAGACTCGGCAGATCCTTTGAATCTGCGGCAAACTTTAATTCTGGCCACGAGGATGTAATGAGGATTCGACGATGAATTAAAAGGTACACATGACCGCGTGATATGGAATAACGACAATACCGAAAAAATAACTCTTAATGAACAAAGTGCGGGAGAAATGTTGGCTCAACTAAAGGGAATAAATAGAGTTAGGACAAAGGCATTGAGAGAGAGAGAGAGAGAGAGAGAGAGAGAGAGAGAGAGAGAGAGAGAGAATCCATGATGGAAGAGGGGAAAAGATGAAATCCGAGCATGAGGTGAACACACAAGGGGAGAGAAGAGCAGTGTAGGTGTGTGTGTGTGTGTGTGTTTGTGTGCGTGTACGTTTTTGTGTGTGTCTATTTGTGCTGGTCACTCAGCAGGAAATGGCTTCGGATCTTCTACTCTGGGTCCTTTAATTGAGTCAGTTTTTCATTTGTTTGCTTTAATAAAATTCAATGTTCCCTCTTACATTCCGCAAAAATAAAAATAACATGTGGAAACATAATTAACAATCTTAACAGTGTAATTTAAAAAATAAGGTTTAAGCTACATAAATGATCTAAAATGATTAGGTTCATCAGTAAGCAAATATAGGTTCAAGTAAAATCATGGCTTACTTGTATAATGTTAGAAAAAATCAGAGCATGTCAGAATATCTTTTACGGAACTCTAAGAGTAATAGTACCCATTGAGATCAATACGTATTGGCTGTGCGGAATCCCTTACAATATGAGTATTAAGAAAAAATTAATAATAATAATAATAATAATAATAATAATAATAATAATAATAATATATCACTCATTGATGTCGCAATACCATGGGACACCAGAGTTGAAGAGAAAGAGAGGGAAAAAAAGCATAAGTATCAAGATCTGAAAATATAAGAAGGATATGGGATATGCCCAGTGGAAATCGTACCCATAATCATAGGAGCACTAGGCACGATCCCAAGATCCCTGAAAAGGAATCTAGAAAAACTAGAGGCTGAAGTAGCTCCAGGACTCATGCAGAAGAGTGTGATCCTAGAAACGGCACACATAGTAAGGAAAAGTTGATGGACTCCTAAGGAGGCAGGATGCAGACCCGGAACCCCACACTATAAATACCACCCAGTCGAATTGGAGGACTGTGATAGAGCAAAAAAAAAAAAAAAAAAAAAAAAAAAAAAAAAAAAAATAATAATAGTAATAATAATAATATGAAGCGTATCTCTGCATTTTTTTTATTCGAAATTACAAAAATTCTTATCGTAGCAAAGAAGCAAATGGTAATTATATACCAGCCTAAATCGAATGTAGTAAACAATAATGTGTTAAAATACATATAAACCAAAATAAAAGGAAACTCATGTTAATAAATATTTCCCTCATTCCTTTCTATTGGACCCCCTCCCACAACAAAATTGAATCACCAAAATGACACGTTACGCAATATTGTTCCAAATCGTTTGCAGAGAGCATATATATCAGCAGTGATTAATTATATATCTAAAAGTGACGTTCGGATCATTATGATATTCGGCAACCTTGTTAACAATGCGTAGTTACTGGGCAGTCCTTTGTAAACGAATAAAAAAAAAACTACCTAACAGAGCCAATTAGTGGCACGTCAATAGATTTCCTTTCTTCCTCTGGTGGCCATCATTTATACATGGTCTCTGCAACCAATGGACCATTTGTGGATGCATCAAGACATTCACTCACATTCTCCAAAAGGCACCCTGAAAGTGCAAGTCTCTAATTAAACTTGCCCCTCCACTTTTTCTTGCCCTTTCCCAATACAACGGGGAAAGGAAAAGTTAGCCGGACATTTCAAAAGCCAGTGCAGGGCCACAATCTGTTTGCCTTTTTTCTTTTTGACCTGGATTCAACCAATTTTTTCTCGCATTTTTTATTTATGTTAGTTTAGGTTCCATTCCATTAGTTTCATGCAGTCTTTCAAAATGCTTCTGTGATACTCACTGCTTGGAATTTCGTACCTCTACTCATATAACAGTATATATATATAAAATATATATATATATATATATATATATATATATATATATATATATATATATATATCCTGATGATAATCTTCCAGGAATTCAACGTGAAAAATTACATGTAAAATGAAGTCATGTGGAAACGAAAAAAAAAAAAACGAATGGTAATAAATTCGTTTTCCGCAAAACTGAAGGAATCACAAACAAGATGACTTTTAGAACAGTGCTAATTGCACTACGCTGACAGTTTTGTCCTCGGCCAGTGGCATTTTCCCAAAACGTTTCACGAGGATCATTCCAGGAACAGGATTCGAACGGCCATTTTACATACAATTGACAATTGTCATGCTCGACTTTCTCATAAAAATTTGATGACCGTGAATGAAATATACTGTATATACATGGGTACACTACCCATAAACTCCCCCGCCTCCACATGCACACACACACACACACACACACACATACACATATATATATATATAATATATATTATATATATAATATATATATATATAATATTATATATATATATATATATATATATTATATATATACACACACAATATATTATACATATATATATATATATATATATATCCACGTATGTATATGTACATACACACAGGCATATAAAGATATATATATATATATATATATATATATATATATATATATATATATATATATATATATATATGAGAAAGAGAGAGGATTTCTTGCACGAAATATTGTTTTACGTGAACGATTAGGTCCATTATTAGTTTGCAGAGCAAATGACGTCAGTTCTTGAAGCAGAAGCTGTGATCTTCAAATCTCGAAATCTGCGACGTCTGACTCTATCTTGATTAGGCAAACTGGCTAATTTCCTTCGACGATCATTCTTCTCTTCTTGAATGCAACAAAGGATTTGAAGAACAAATTTCATCACACGTTCTGCTTCCTCGCTCCGAATAACTATTCTACATTATAAATTTAAAAATGAGTCAGTGATGCACCTAATGAATAAACGTAGTACCAAAAAACGTAATAGTTCTTAAATTCATAACTTACTCTGCTATTACTTTCTGTATTTCTTAAATTCATAATTCACTCTACTGTGGCTTTCTTTCATCATAAATTTGACCTATCTCATGTTTGCTGACAAGATTGATAAGAATGACAGGCACCTCTAAGATAGCAAACTGGCACCCTATCCCAAGCAGACAGCTTCAAGTTTTGTTTTCCCCCAACAGGTCCACGAGTGGGAGATCGGGAAGCACAAACTAAAGAGCAAGATGGAGATCGACCCAGCAACCCCGATGGACGTTGGGTACTACGAATGCCAGGCCAACAACATGCACGCTGTTGACCACAGGGGATTCCGCACACAGTACACAACGCGAATGTAAGCGCTGGCTAAGGGCAATCAAGCTGCCACGCCCTTGCAAGCATACTCCGGACACCAGCGACTGTTTAAACACAATGCCCGCCCAACAGGTGTTCCAAATGATCAGTGACTAATTGGTTGTGTGGCATCTCAAGCAGCAATCGTCAGTTTTTGTCTAGTCATTCAAAATTGAGGTCATTCATAGAGATAAAATGATCGTGTAGCCCAAAAGATTTTGCTTCATTTTTCTCTTCTTATTTCCTGGCTATAGATGGCAATAACTGCGTCATTTCAAGGTGTATAACACTAACATATGATATTTAGTCACGTCGATAAACACTGTGCTAGATATATTCACATAGTTCTTAGATACTCAAGAGAATTATTGTAATACTGCAGTCAATCTTTAGCAATTTTAATGTATTTTAATCAAGAACATTTGCTTCCATCTAATGCAATAAGTTTTTTCCGCAATTGGAAGTTAGTCTGTTTTCATTTTAAACTGAATGGCAAAACTGGACACATTTTCATTCACCATCTTCAGGGAAGATATATATATATATATATATATATATATATATATATATATATATATATATATATATATAAATATACATAAGTTACATCTTATCCTTTAAATAAAGGTATGCGTACAAAGATGTCAATAATGTATATTAACTACTAACATATCACACATGCATGTGTGTATTAATGTGTACGTGAGCATGTATGCATTCATTTGTGTGAAATGGAAATTATATATATTCCATACATTATATATATATATATATATATATATTAATATTATATTATAATATCATATTATAATATTATTATAATATTTTCTGATCGAGAATGTGAAGTAAAAGGTTCAAAGTTGTGATGGATTTTGAAGGTCTGAATGTATGAGTAATCACACCACCATCTCATCCTTACTGAGCATTCAATTTAATAAAAGAAATGACAAAGTCCAAATACTGTGGAAATAGAACACTAAAAATATTTCCAAAATGAATAGGAAAATGAACAGCGTTCTGCAATTGAAACACCGCAGCCTCTGGTGGGGGGCACAAACTATCCCGTTCAATCCCAACTGAATTCCGAATAAAAGAATATAGCAGGAGAGAGAGAGAGAGAGAGAGAGAGAGAGAGAGAGAGAGAGAGAGAGAGAGCCGCTATAAGTACTAGATAGGTGCTATGAAAAGACTATTCAAACACAATATTGATATAATAAAAATAATAAATGATGCGTCTCCAACAAGCACAGCGTCGGAAGGAGGAAACATCCAGACGAAGGTTGCAAAGATTCCCGATTCCCTATAGGAGTCTGATCTTCAATGATCACGTTTGGCGCTTTCACTTTAAATAACATAGCCTCAACACAAAAACTCTAAACCCAATTCTGCTACTATACTAAATAATTCATTTTTATTATGACGGCAAAATGGACGACAGAGCAAAGAGTAGCCATAATAACCATACCAAAATATAAAGGAAAAAACACGACTAGGCAACTGCAACACTGCATGGCTCAATCTATATGCTTTGGGACTGGTGGACTGATGAATGGATGGATGGCATTTAGGATCAAAGCCCAGCCACTGGTGCAGAGACCATTCAGCGCCGTCATGTGTGACCATCAAATGAGAAGGAGAATGAGAAATGTTGTGAAATACTTTGAGCTTAAAACGAAACAAAACACTGTATGACAAACGGCATGATTGAAGAAAGGACACAACATAAACATGACCTCATCTTCAAAAACCTGACTTCTAAGACTGACCATGGGAGCTATGGCATCGCTTCCTATGATTTGGGTCAGTTTAAATAAGAGAAATTGACAATTCTCTAATACTGGTTTCTACTCAAGTGCAGAACACACTATGATGGGAGATGGACTCATAACTGGAATCTTATTCTCTTGCATCTAGTTTACCCAAAGGAAAATGCCCCTTGTTCTATGCAATAGAGATTTAGCAATCATTTTTCACCCTGATTCACAATTTACATCATAACTTATCATGAAGCTGACTAGCAAGCTATCTAAAAGGTTCTTTCGAAACTTTGTAACAATAATAATTATAATGAAAAAATGATCATGTGAGATTCTAAAAATAACAACATAAGAGCTGAAAACATTCTACGTCTACAAGCAGAAAGAGAGAGAGAGAGAGAGAGAGAGAGAGAGAGAGAGAGAGAGAGAGAGAGAGAGAGAGAGAGAGAGAGAGAGAGAGAGAGAGAGAGAGCTTCATAGATATAAGGCAAGAATCGAGCACATATCACTCAAAATAAATTTTTAACTACGTCTAAGAGTCATATAAATTTGAATATTATAAAACTATAAGTAGAATAAAGAACATTTGAAACTGAACTGGACTCTCTGTGTACCCTTTGCATAAACTGGGAAAACATCTTTCGCCCTGTTGTGATACCGATCACTGCGAAATGCTTTCTTTATTGTGTACGCTTGTTATTTACTTGCTGTTTATTCACCCTTTTATTTCTCTTTGTACATCACGTGCATTCGTACAACTGAACAAAATGGAAGCAATCCATCATTTTGGCATCGACCATTTCATACTTAATGAAGTTACGGCTGGCAACTATCGAAAGCTGATTATGTTATTTTATTCCGAGCGTCCTCTATAATAGAAATGGTCGTCGAAATAAATAATGTCAAAAGTCAACTCCAAGTCACAGGTAAAATATGATTAAGTCGCCAGAGTTCTTTATCCTTTATCGAAACTTCGTTGAAAGAACAACGCTCAGTAAAGCGATGACCTAACTAGTGTATTTCACTCCTTCTGCAGGAAAAGTTAATATATCTTAAGTTTTACCAGACCACTGAGCTGATTAACAGCTCTCCAAGGGCTGGCCCGAAGGATTATATATTTCTACG